>NW_027362910.1:4200000-4496278 GCF_046119375.1 Phyllobates terribilis | reverse complement strand
GGACGCGGGGCAGAGTGCTATGGTGGCACACGGACTTGGGTCTGTGTGCTTCAGTGGCACCCAGACACGAGCCCGTGTGCTTCAGGGGCCCTCATACATGTAGCCGTGTACTTCAGAGGTACCCGGACGCAGTTCTTTGTGCTTCGGTAGCACTGAGAAGCGGGGTCATGTGCTTTGGTGCCACCTGGACATGGGGCCATGTGCTTCAGTGGCACATGGACGTTAGTCTGTGTGCTTTGGTGGCACCCAGACATGGCTATGTGTGCTTTGGTGGCACCTAGAGATGGTGCCATGTGGTTCGGTGGCACCCAGACGCGGGGCAGAGTGCATCGGTGGCACATGGACGCGGGTTTGTGTGATTTGGTGGCACCCAGATGCGGGGCCATGTGCTTCGGTGGCACCCAGACACGGGGCTTGTGTTTCGTTGGCACTCATAAGCGGGGCCATGTGCTTCGGTGGCACCCGATTGCAGGTCTGTGTGCTTTGGTAGCACCTAGACAAGGGGCAGAGTGCTTCGGTGGCACATGGACACGGGTCTGTGTGCTTCGGTGGCACCCGATTGCAGGTCTGTGTGCTTCGGTGGCACCCGGACGCATGGGCAGAGTGCTTCATTGGCACATGGACACGGGTGTGTGTGCTTCGGTGGCACCTAGACACGTGACCATGTGCTTCAGGGGCACCCGGACGCTGGGTCACGTGCTTAGGTGGCACACGGAAGCGAGTCTGTGTGCTTCGGTGGCACCCAGACACGAGGGCATCTGCTTCGGTGGCACTCGTATGCTGGGCTGTGTCCTTCGATGGCACCTGTTCAGTGGGTCTTTGTGCTTCGGTAGCACTGAGAAGTGGGGCCATGTGCTTCGGTGGAAGCCGGACTAGGGGCCATGTGCTTCGGTGGCACACGGACATGGGTCTGAGTGCTTCAGTGGCACCCACACACGAAGCCGTGTGCATCAGGGGCACTCGTACGTGGAGCCATGTGTTGCGGAGGTACCCGGACGCCGGCCTTTGTGCTCCGGTAGCACCGAGAAGCATGGCCATGTGCTTTGGTGGAAACAGGACGAGGGGCCATGTGCTTCGGTGGCACATGGACGTTGGTCTGTGTGCTGCGGTGGCACCCAGACACGGGTCTGTGTGTTACGGTGGCACCTAGACACCAGGCCATGTGCTTTGGTGGCACCCAGACACGAGGCCATATGCTTCGGTGGCACTCATATGTGGCGCCGTGTGCTTCGGTGGCACCCGGACGCGGGGCAGAGTGCTATGGTGGCACACGGACGCGGGTCTGTGTGCTTCGGTGGCACCCAGACACGAGGCCATGTGCTTCAGGGGCCCTCGTACGTGGAGCCGTGTACTTCGGAGGTACGCGGACGCCGTTGTTTGTGCTTCGGTAGCACTGAGAAGCGGTGTCATGTGCTTCGGTGGCACCCAGACGTGGGGCCATGTGCTTTTGTGGCACTCGTATGTGGGGCCTTGTGCTATGGAAGTACCCGGACGCCGGTCTTTGTGCTTCGGGCCATGTGCTTCGGTGGCACATGTACGTTAGTCTGTATGCTTCGGTGGCACCCAGACACAGGTCTGTCTGCTATGGAGGCACCTAGAGACGGGGCCATGTGCTTTGTTGGCACCCGGACGCGGGGCTGAGTGCTTTGGTGGCACCCAGACACCGTGTGCTTCAGGGGCACTCGTATGTGGAGCCGTGTACTTCGGAGGTACCCGGACGCCGGTCTTTGTGCTTCGTAACACCGAGAAGCAGTGCCGTGTGGTTCGGTGGAAACCGGACGCGGGGCCATATGCTTTGGTGGCACATAGACGTTGGTCTGTGTGCTTCGCTGGCACCCAGACATGGGTGTGTGCGCTACGGTGGCACCTAGACACGGGGCCATGTGCTTCGGTGGCACCCAGACTGGGGTCTGTGTGCTTCGGTGGTATGCACGGACGCGGGTCTGTGTGCTTCGGTGGCACCTAGACACAGGGCCATGTGCTTCGGTGGCACCCGGACGCGGGGCAGAGTGCTATGGTGGCACACGGACTTGGGTCTGTGTGCTTCAGTGGCACCCAGACACGAGCCCGTGTGCTTCAGGGGCCCTCATACATGTAGCCGTGTACTTCAGAGGTACCCGGACGCAGTTCTTTGTGCTTCGGTAGCACTGAGAAGCGGGGTCATGTGCTTTGGTGCCACCCGGACATGGGGCCATGTGCTTCAGTGGCACATGGACGTTAGTCTGTGTGCTTTGGTGGCACCCAGACATGGCTATGTGTGCTTTGGTGGCACCTAGAGATGGTGCCATGTGGTTCGGTGGCACCCAGACGCGGGGCAGAGTGCATCGGTGGCACATGGACGCAGGTTTGTGTGATTTGGTGGCACCCAGATGCGGGGCCATGTGCTTTGGTGGCACCCAGACACGGGGCTTGTGTTTCGTTGGCACTCATAAGCGGGGCCGTGTGCTTCGGTGGCACCCGATTGCAGGTCTGTGTGCTTTGGTAGCACCTAGACAAGGGGCAGAGTGCTTCGGTGGCACATGGACACGGGTCTGTGTGCTTCGGTGGCACCCGATTGCAGGTCTGTGTGCTTCGGTGGCACCCGGACGCATGGGCAGAGTGCTTCATTGGCACATGGACACGGGTCTGTGTGCTTCGGTGGCACCTAGATGCGGGGCCGTGTGCTTTGGCAGCACCCGGACGTGGGGCCGTGTGCTTCGGTTGCACCCGGACTCAGGTCTGTGTGCTTCGGTGGCACCCGTATGTGGGCTGTGTGCTTTGGCGGCATCCGGACGTGGGGCCGTGTGCTTTGGTGGCACGCGGACGCGGGTCTGTGTGCTTCGTTGGCACCTAGACATGGGCCATGTGCTTCGGTGGCACATGGATGTGGGTCTGTGTGTTTCGGTGGCAAGCAGACACAAAGCCTTGTGCTTCAGGGGCACTCGTATGCGGAGCCCTGTGCTTCGGTTGTATCCAGACGCCGGTCTGTGTGCTTCGGTAGCACCGAGAAGCGGGGCCTTGTGCTACGGTGGCACCTGGATGCTGATCTGTGTGCTTCGGTGGCACCTGTACAGGGAGGTTGTGTGCTTCGGGGGCACCCGGATGCAGGTTTGTGTGCTTCGGTGGCACCCATTCAACGGGGCCCTGTACTTCGGTGGCACCGAGACACGAGGCCATGTTCTTCATGGGCACTGGTACGTGGAGTCTTGTGCTTTGGAGGTACCCGGACGCCGGTCTTTGTGCTTCGGTAGCACCGAGAAACGGGGCCATGTGCTTCGCTGGAAACCGGGCGAGGAGCCATGTGCTTCGGTGGCACATGAACGTTGGTCTGTGTGCTTCAGTGGCACCTAGACACGGGTCTGTGTGCTACGGTGGCACCTAGACACCGGGCCATGTGCTTCGGTGGCACCCGGACGCGGGTCTGTGTGCTACGGTGGCACCCAGACACCAGGCCATGTGCTTCAGGGGCACTCGTATGTGGAGTTGTGTGCTTCTGTGGTACACGGACGCCAGTCTTTGTGCTGCGATAGCACAGAGAATCAGGGCCATGTGCTTCGGTGGCACCCGGATGCTGGTCTGTGTGATTCGGTGGCACCCAGACACGGGTCTGTGTGCTTCGGTGGCACTCGCATGTGGGGCCGTGTGCTTCGGTGGCACCTGTACAGGGAGGTCGTGTGCTTCGGTGGCACCCGGTCGCAGGTTTGTGTGCTTCGGTGGCACCCATTCAACGGGGCCGTGTGCTTCGGTGGTACCCAGACACGAAACCGTGTTCTTCATGAGCAATCGTACGTGGAGCTGTGTTCTTCGGAGGTACCCGGACGCTGGTCTTTGTGCTTCAGTAGCACCAAGAAGCAGGAGCCATGTGCTTCCGTGGCACCAGTACGCAGGGCCCTGTGCTTATTTGGCACATGGACGTGGGTCTGTGTGCTTCGGTGGTACCCAGACACAGGGGCATGTGCTTCAATGGCACTCTTATGTGGGGCTGTGTGCTTCAGTGGCACCCGTTCAGGGGGTTGTATGCTTCGATGGCACTCAGACGCGGGGCAGAGAGCTAAAGTGGCAGTCGTACATTGAGCAGTGTGCTTGGGAGGTACCCGGACGCCGGTCTTTGTGCTTCGGTGGCGCCGAGAAGCGGGGCCATGTGCTTTGGTGGCACACGGACATGGGTCTCTGTGCCTTGGTGGCACCTAGACACGGGCCATGTGCTTCGGTGGCACCCGGACGAGGAGCCATGTGCTTCGGTGGCACACGGACGCGGGTCTGTGTTCTTAGGTGGCACCTAGACGCAGGGCCATGTGCTTCAGGGGCACTCGTACATGGAGCCATGTTCTTCGGTGGTACCTTCACGCCAAGCTTTGTGCTTCGGTAGCACCGAGAAGCGGGGCCGTGTGATTCGGTGGCACCCGGACGCGGGTCTTTGTGTTCGGTAGCACCTAGACACGGGGCCATGTGCTACGATGGCACCCGGAGGCGGGGCAGAGTGCTTCGGTGGCACACGGACGCGGGTCTGTGTGCTTCAGTAGCACCCAGACACGAGGCCGTGTGCTTTAGGGGCACTCGTACATGGAGCCGTGTACTTCAGAGGTACCCGGACGCCGGTCTTTGTGCTTCGGTAGCACCGAGAAGCTGGGCCATGTGCTTCGGTGGAAACCGGACGCAGGGGTCATGTGCTTCGATGGCACATGGACATTGGTCTCTGTGATTTGGTGGCACCCAGACACGGGTGTGTTTGATTCGGTGGCACCTAGACACGGGGCCATGTGCTTCGGTTGCACCCGGACTGGGGTCTGTGTGCTTTGGTGGTATATGGGCGCGGGTCTGTCTGCTTTCGTGGCACCCAGACATGAGGCCGTGTGCTTCTTGGTCACTCGTACATGGAGAAGTATTCTTTGGTGGCACCCGGATGTGGGTCTGTACTTCGGTGGGACTTAGACAGGGGGCATGTGCTTCGGTGCAACCCGGACTGAAGGCCATAGGCTTCGTTGGCAAACGGATGCGGGTCTGTGCGCTTCGGTGGCACCCAGGCACGGGGCCGTGTGCTTTCGTGGCACTCGTATGTGGGGCCGTGTGCTTCATTGGCACCCGGATGCGGGGCAGAGTGCTACGGTGGCAGACTGCTACGGTGGCACACGGACGTGGGTCTGTGTGCTTCGGTGGCACCCAGACACAAGGCCGTGTGCTTCAGGGGCACTCGTATGTAGAGCCGTCTACTTCGGAAGTACCCGGACGCCGGTCTTTGTGCTTCGGTAGCACCAAGAAGTGGGGCCATCTGCTTCGGTGGAAACCAGACGTGGGGCCATGTACTTTGGTGGCACATGGACGTTAGTCTGTGTGCTTCGGTGGCACCCAGACACGGGTCTGTGTGCTATGGTGGCACCTAGAGATGGGGCCATGTGCTTCGTTGGCACCCGGACGTGGGGCACAGTGCTTCAGTGGCACATGGACACGGGTCTGTGTGCTTCGGTGGCACCTAGACATGAGGCCGTATGCTTCATGGTCACTCGTACAGTGACACCCGGATGCGGGTCTGTGTGCTTCAGTTGCACCTAGACATGGGGCATGTGCTTCGGTGGCACCCGGACACAAGGCCATGTGGTTCGGTGGCACACGGATGCGGGTCTGTGAGCTTCGGTGGCACCCAGACTCGGGGCCGTGTGCTTTTGTGGCACTTGTATGTAGGGCCGTGTGCTTCGCAAGTACCGGGACGCCGGTCTTTGTGCTTCGGTAGCACCAAGAAGCGGGGCCATATGCTTCGGTGGCACATAGACGTTGGTCTGTGTGCTTCGCTGGCACTCAGACACAGGTCAGTGCGCTACGGTGGCACCTAGACACGGGGCCATGTGCTTCAGTGGCACCCAGACTGGGGTCTGTGTGCTTCGGTGGTATACACGGACGTGGGTCTGTGTTCTTCGGTGGCACCCAGACATGAGGCAGTGTGCTTCAGGGGCACTCGTACATGGAGCTGTATTCTTTGGTGGCACCCGGATTCGGGTCTGTGTGCTTCGGTGGCACCTAGACACAGGGCCATGTGCTTCGGTGGCACCCGGATGCAAGGCCATGTGCTTCGGTGGCAAATGGATGCGGGTCTGTGTGCTTTGCCGGCACCCAGACACGGGGCCGAGTGCTTCGGTGGCACTCATATGTGCGCCGTGTGCTTCGGTGGCACCCAGAGGCGGGGCAGAGTGCTACGGTGGCACACGGACGCAAGTCTGTGTGCTTCGGTGACACCCAGACACGGGGCCGTGTGCTTGGGTGATACTCGTATGTGAAGCCGTGTGCTTCAGTGGCACCCGGATGCGGGGCCGTGTGTTTCGGTGGCACCCGGACGCGGGTCTGTGTGCTTCGGTGGCACCTAGACATAGGGCCATTTGCTTCGGTGGCACACGGTTGTGGGTCTGTGTGCTTCGGTGGCACCAAGACACGAGGCCGTGTGCTTCAGGGGCACTCATACGTGAAGCCGTGTACTTTGGTGGTACCCGGAAGCTGGTCTTTGTGCTTCGGTAGCACCAATAAGCGGGGCCATGTGCTACGGTGGCACACGGACGCAGGGCCATGTGCTTCTGTGGCACATGAACGTGGGTCTGTGTGCTTCGGTGGCAACCAGACACGGGTCTGTGTGCTTCGATGGCACTCGCATGTGGGGCCATGTGCTTCGGTGGCACCCGTACAGGTAGGCTGTGTGCTTTGATGGCACTCTAACGCGGGTTTGTGTGCTTCGGTGGCACCTAGACACGGGACCATGTGCTTCGGAGGCACCCGGACATGGGGTCACGTGCTTCGGTGGCACACGGAAGGGAGTCTGTGTGCTTCGATGGCACCCAGACACGGGGGCATGTGCTTCGGTGGCACTCGTATGCTGGGCTGTGTGCTTCGATGGCACCCGTACAGTGGGTCCTGTGCTTCGATGCCACCTGGACGCGGGTCTGTGTGCTTTGGTGGCACCCAGACACGAGGCCGTGTGCTTCAGGGGCACTCGTACGTGGAACTGTGTGACTTGCAGGTACCCGGACGCCGTTCTTTGTGCGTCGGTAACACCAAGAAGCGGAGGATGTGCTTCGGTGGAAACCGGACGTGAAGCCATGTGCTTCGGTGGCACATGGACGTTGGTCTGTGTGCTTCGGTGGCACCCAGATACAGGTATTTGTGCTACAGTGGCACCTAGACACCGGACCATGTACTTCGGTGGCACCCGGACGTGGGGCAGAGTGCTTCGGTGGCACACGGACATGGGTCTGAGTGCTTCGGTGGCACCCACACACGAAGCCGTGTGCATCAAGGGCACTCGTACGTGGAGCCATGTGTTGCGAAGGTACCCGGATGCCGGCCTTTGTGCTCGGGTAGCACCGAGAAGCATGGCCATGTGCTTCGGTGGAAACCGGACGAGGGGCCATGTGCTTCGGTGGCACATGGACGTTGGACTGTGTGCTTCGGTGGAACCCAGACACGGGTCTGTGTGCTACGGTGGCACCTAGACACCAGGCTATGTGCTTCGGTGGCAAACGGGCGCGGGGCAGAGTGCGTCGTTGGCACACGGACATGGGTCTGTGTGCTTCGGTGGCACCCAGACACGAGGCCGTGTGTTTCAGGGATCCTCATACGTGGAGCCGTGTACTTCGGAGGTACCCGGACGCCGTTCTTTGTGCTTCGGTAGCACTGAGAAGCGGGGTCATGTGCTTCGGTGGCACCCGGACGTGGGGCCATGTGCTTCGGTGGCACATGGACTGTGTGCTTCGGTGGCACCCAGACACGGGTATGTGTGCTATGGTGGCACCTAGAGATGGTGCCATGTGCTTCGGTGGCACCCGGTCGCGGGGCAGAGTGCATCGGTGGCACATGGACGCGGGTCTGTGTGATTTGGTGGCACCCAGATGCCGGGCCATGTGCATCGGTCACACCCAGACACGGGGCATGTGTTTCGGTGGCACTCGTATGTGGGGCTGTGTGCTTCGATGGCACCCGGAAGCGGGACCGTGTGCTTCAGTGGCACCCGAATGCGGCTCTGTGTGCTTTGGTGGCACCTAGACAAGGGGCTATGTGCTTCGGTGGCACCCGGACGCGGGGCAGAGTGCTTCGGTGGCACATGGACGCAGGTCTGTGTGCTTCGGTGGCACCTAGATGCGGGGCTGTGTGCTTTGGCGGCACCCGGACTTCAGGCCGTCTGCTTTGGTTGCACCCGGACTCGGGTCTGTGTGCTTCGGTGGCACCCGTATGTGGGCTGTGTGCTTTGGCGGCATCCGGACGTGGGGCCATGTGCTTCGGTCGCACCTAGACATGGGCCATGTGCTTCGGTGGCACCCAGATGCGGGGCAGAGTGCGTTGGTGGCACACGAACGCTTGTCTGTGTGTTTCGGTGGCATACAAACACAAGGCCTTGTGCTTCAGGGGCACTCGTATGTGGAGCCGTGTGCTTCGGTTGTACCCAGACGCCGGTCTGTGTGCTTCAGTAGCACCGAGAACTAGGGCCTTGTGCTACAGTGTCACCTGGACGCTGATCTGTGTGCTTCGGTGGCACCTGTACAGGGAGGTTGTGTGCTTCGGGGGCACCCGGATGCAGGTTTATGTGCTTCGGTGGCACCCATTCAACGGGGCCCTGTACTTTGGTGGCACCCAGACACGAGGCCGTGTTCTTCATGGGCACTCGTACGTGGAGTCTTGTGCTCTGGAGGTACCCGGACGCCGGTCTTTGTGCTTCGGTAGCACCGAGAAGCGGGGCCAAGTGCTTCGGTGGAAAGCGGACGAGGAGCCATGTGTTTCGGTGGCACATGAACGTTGGTCTGTGTGCTTCGGTGGCACCTAGACACGGGTCTGTGTGCTACGGTGGCACCTAGACACCAGGCCATGTGCTTCGGTGGCACCCGGACGCGGGGCAGAGTTCTTCAATGGCACACGGACATGGGTCTGTGTGCTTCGGTGGCACTCAGACACTAGGCTGTGTGCTTCAGGGGCACTCGTACGTGGAGACGTGTGCTTCGGTGGTACTCGGACACTGATCTTTGTGCTTCGGTATCACCGAGAAGCGGGGCCGCGTGCTTTGGTGGCACCCGGATGCAGGGCCGTGTGCTTCTGTAGCACATGGACGCTGGTCTGTGTGCTTCGGTGGCACCCAGACACTTGGGGCCGTGTGCTTCGGTGGCACCTGTACAGGGAGGTTGTGTGCTTCAGTGGCACCTGGACTCAGCTTTGTGTGCTTCGGAGGCACCCATTCAACGGGGCAGTGTGCTTCGGTGGCACCCAGACACGAAGCCGTGTTCTTCATGAGCACTCGTACGTGGAGCCGTGAGCTTCGGAGGTACCCGGATGCCGGTCTTTGTGCTTCAGTAGCACCGAAAAGAGGGAGCCATGTGCTTCGATGGCACCTGTGCGCAGGGCCCTGTGCTTATTTGGCACATGGACTCGGGTCTGTGTGCTTCGGTGGCACCCAGACACAGGGGTGTGTGCTTCAATGATACTCGTATGTGGGGCTATGTGCTTCAGTGGCACCCGTTCAGGAAGCTGGGCCATGTGCTTCAGAGGCATTCGAATGCGGGTCTGTGTGCTTTTGTGGCACCAAGACAAGGGGCCATGTGCTTCGGTGGCACCCGGACGTGGGGCAGAGTGCTTCGGTGGCACATGGACGCGGGTCTGTGTGCTTCGTTTGCACCTAGACGCGGGTCTGTGTGCTTTGTCGGCACCCGGACGTGGGGCCGTGTGCTTCGGGGGCACCTGGAAGCCTGTCTGTGTGCTTCGGTGGCACCCGTATGTGAGCTGTGTGCTTCGATGGCACCCGGAAGCGGGGCCGTGTGCTTCAGAGGCACCCAAATGCGGGTCTGTGTGCTTTAGTGGCACCTAGACAAGGGGCCATGTGCTTTGGTGCCACATGGACGTGGGGCAGAGTGCTTCGGTGGCAACTAGACGCGGGGCCGTGTGCTTTGGCGGCACCCGGACGTGGGGCCTTGTGCTTCAGTGGCACCCGGACGCGGGTCTGTGTGCTTCAGTTGCACCCGTATGTGGGCTGTGTGCTTTGGTGGCACCCGGACGTGGGGCTGTGTGCTTCGGTGGCACCCGGACGCGGGTCTGTGTGCTTCGGTGGCACCTAGACATTGGCCATGTACTTCGGTGGCACCCTGACACGGGGCAGAGTGCTTCGGTGGCACACGGACATGGGTCTGTGTGCTTCTGTGGCTACCAGACACGAGTACGTGTGCTTCAGGTGCACTCGTACGTGGAGCCGTGTTCTTCAATGTTACCTGGACACCGGTCTTTGTGCTTCGGTAACACCGAGAAGTGGGGCTGTGTGCTTCGGTGCCACCCGGACGCAGGGCCATGTGCTTCGGTGGTACACGGATGCGGGTCTGTGTGCTTCGGTGGCACCCAGAGACGGGGCCGTGTGCTTCAGTGGCACTCGTATGTGGGGCCGTGTGCTTCGGTGGAACCCGGACGCGGGGCAGAGTGCTTTGGTGGCACATGGACGCGGGTCTGTGTGCTTCGGTGGCACCCAGACACGAGGCCGTGTGCTTCAGGGGCGCTTGTACGTGGAGCCGTGTACTTTGGAGGTACTCGGACGCCGGTCTTTGTGCTTCGGTAGCTCCGAGAAGCAGGGCCATGTGCTTCGGTGGAAACCGGACGTGGGGCCATGTGCTTCGGTAGCACATGGACGTTAGTCTGTGTGCTTCAGTGGCACCCAGACACGGGTATGTGTGCTATGATGGCACCTAGAGATGGGGCCATGTGCTTTGGTGGCACCTGGACGCATGGCAGAGTGCTTCGATGGCACATGGTCACGGGTCTGTGTGCTTCGGTGGCACCCAGACACGAGGCCGTGTGCTTCAGGGGCACTCATACGTGGAGCCGTGTGCTTCGGTGGTACCCGGACGCCGGTCTTTGTGCTTCGGTAGCACCGAGAGACAGGGCCATGTGCTCCGGTGGCACCCGGACGCGGGTCTGTGTGCTTCGGTGGCACCTAGACACGGGTCCATGTGGTTCGGTGGCACCCGGACGAGGGGCCATGTGCTTCGGTGGTTCTCGTACGTGGAGCCGTGTTCTTCAATGGTACAGAGACGCCGGTCTTTGTGCTTCGGTAACACCGAGAAGCAGGGCCGTGTGCTTTGGTGGCACCCAGATGCGGGTCTGTGTGCTTTGGTGGCACCCAGACACGGGGCCGTGTGCTTAGGTGACACTCGTATGTGGAGCTTTGTGTATCGGTGGCACCTGTTCAGGGGGTCGTGTGCTTCGGTGGCACGCGGACGCGGGGCAGAGTGCTATTGTGTCACACGGACACGGATCTGTGTGCTTCAGTGGCACCCAGACACGAGGCTGCATGCTTCAGGGGCACTCATAAGTGGAGCCGTGTGCTTCGGTGGTACCTGGACGCTGGTCTTTGTGCTTCGGTAGCACCGAGAGGCAAAGCCATGTGCTCCGGTGGCACCCGGACGCTAGTCTGTGTGCTTCGGTGGCACCTAGACACGGGTCCATGTGCTTAGGTGGCACCCGGACGAGGGGCCATGTGCTTCAGTGGCACATGGACGCAGGTCTGTGTGCTTAGGTGGCACCCAGACACGGGGCCGTGTTCTTCAGTGGCACCCGGTTGCGGGGCCGTGTGCTTCGGTGGCACCCAGACATGGGTCTGTGCTTCGGTGTCGCCTAGACATGGGGTCATGTGCTTCGGTCACACTCTTATGCAGGGCTGTGTTCTTCAGTGGCACCCGTTCAAGGGGTCATGTGCTTTGGTGGCACACAGACGCGGGGCAGAAAGCTACGGTGGCACACGAATGCGGGTCTGTGTGCTTCGGTGGCACCCAGACCCAAGGCCGTGTGCTTCAGGGGCACTCGTACGTGCAGCCGTGAGCTTAGGAGGTACCTGGACGCCGGTCTTTGTGCTTCGGTAGCACCGAGAAGTGTGTTTCGCTGGTACCTAAACATGGGGCCAAGTGCTTCAGTGGCACCCGGACGCGGGGCAGAGTGCTTCGGTGGCACACGGATGCAGGACTGTGTGCTTTGTTTGCACCCAGACTCAAGGCCTTGTGCTTCAGGGGCACTCGTACACGGAGCCGTGTGCTTTGGTGGTACCTGGACACTGGTCTTTGTGCTTCGGTAGCACTGAGAAGCGGGGCTATGTGCTTCGGTGGCACCCGGACGCTGGTCTGTTTGCTTCGGTGGCACCCAGACACGGGTCTGTGTGCTTCTGTGGTACACAGACGCCGGTCTGTATGCTTCGGTGGCACACGGACGCGGGTCTGTGTGCTTAGATGGCATTTAGACGTGGGGCCGTGTGCTTCAGGGACACTCGTACATGGAGCCGTGTTCTTCGGTGGTACCTGGACGCCAAGCTTTGTGCTTCGGTAGCACCTAGAAGTGGGGCCATGTGATTCGGTGGCACCCGGACGCGGGTCTGTGTGCTTCGGTGGCAACCAGACACGGGTATGTGTGCTTCGGTGGCGCTCGCATGTGGGGCCATGTGCTTCTGTTGCATCCATACAGGTTGGCCGTATGCGTCGGTGGCACCCTGATGTGGGTGTGTATGCTTCGGTGGCACCCAGACACGGGTTTTGTGCTTCGGTGACACCCATATAAGGAGGCCATGTGCTTCGGTGGCACCTGGACACGGGTTTGTGCTTCGGTGTCGCCTAGACATGGGGTCATGTGCTTCGGTCACACTCTTATGCAGGGCTGTGTTCTTCAGTGGCACCCGTTCAAGGGGTCATGTGCTTTGGTGGCACACAGACGCGGGGCAGAAAGCTACGGTGGCACACGAATGCGGGTCTGTGTGCTTCGGTGGCACCCAGACCCAAGGCCGTGTGCTTCAGGGGCACTCGTACGTGCAGCCGTGAGCTTAGGAGGTACCTGGACGCCGGTCTTTGTGCTTCGGTAGCACCGAGAAGTGTGTTTCGCTGGTACCTAGACATGGGGCCAAGCGCTTCAGTGGCACCCGGACGCGGGGCAGAGTGCTTCGGTGGCACACGGATGCAGGACTGTGTGCTTTGTTTGCACCCAGACTCAAGGCCTTGTGCTTCAGGGGCACTCGTACACGGAGCTGTGTGCTTTGGTGGTACCTGGACACTGGTCTCTGTGCTTCGGTAGCACTGAGAAGCGGGGCTATGTGCTTCGGTGGCACCCGGACGCTGGTCTGTGTGCTTCGGTGGCACCCAGACATGGGTCTGTGTGCTTCTGTGGTACACAGACGCCGGTCTGTATGCTTCGGTGACACACGGACGCGGGTCTGTGTGCTTAGATGGCATTTAGACGTGGGGCCGTGTGCTTCAGGGACACTCGTACGTGGAGCCGTGTTCTTCGGTGGTACCTGGATGCCAAGCTTTGTGCTTCGGTAGTACCTAGAAGTGGGGCCATGTGATTCGGTGGCACCCGGACGCGGGTCTGTGTGCTTCGGTGGCAACCAGACACGGGTATGTGTGCTTCGGTGGCACTCGCATGTGGGGCCATGTGCTTCTGTTGTATCCGTACAGGTTGGCCGTATGCTTCGGTGGCACCCAGACACGGGTTTTGTGCTTCGGTGACAACCATATAGGGAGGCCATGTGCTTCGGTGGCACCTGGACACGGGTTTGTGTGCTTCTGTGGCACCCAGACGCAGGACCATGTGCTTCGGTGGCACCCGGATGCGGGGCCATGTGCTTCGGTGGCATATGGACCGCGGCTCTGTGTGCTTCGGTGGCACCGAGATGCTTGTCTGTAGGCTTCGGTGGCACCTAGACATGGGCCATGTGCTTCGGTGGCACCCAGACGCGGGGCAGAGTGCTTCGGTGGCACACGGATGCGGGTCTGTATTCTTCGGTGGCACACGGACGCGGGTCTGTATGCTTCAGGGGCACACGGACGCGGGTCTGTGTGCTTAGATGGCATTTAGACGTGGGGCCGTGTGCTTCAGGGACACTCGTACGTGGAGCCGTGTTCTTCAGTGGTACCTGGACGCCAAGCTTTGTGCTTCAGTAGCACTGAAAAGGGGGCCATGTGATTCAGTGGCACCCGGACGCGGGTCTGTGTGCTTCGGTGGCAACGAGATACACGTATGTGTGCTTCGGTGGCTTTCGCATGTGGGGCCATGTGCTTCGGTTGCACCCATACAGGTAGGCCGTATGCGTCGGTGGCATCCTGATGCGGGTGTGTATGCTTCGGTGGCACCCAGACACGGGCTGTGTGCTTCGGTGAAACCCATACAGGGAGACCATGTGCTTTGGTGGCACCCGGACACGGGTTTGTGTGCTTCTGTGGCACCCAGACACAGGGTCATGTGCTTCAGTGGCACCCGGAGGCGGGGCCATGTGCTTCGGTGGCATACGGACATGGGGCGTGTGTTTCGGTGGCACTCAGACATGGGGCATGTGTTTCGGTGGCACTCGTATGTGGGGCCGTGTGTTTCAGTTGCACCCGAATGCAGATCTGTGTGCTTCTGTGGCACCTAGACAAGGGGCCATGTGCTTCGGTGGCATCCGGACTTCGGTCTGTGTGCTTAGGTGGCACCTAGACGCGGGGCCGTGTGCTTCAGGGGCACTCGTACGTGGAGCCGTGTTCTTTGGTCATACCCAGACGCTGGTCTTTGTGCTTCCATAGCACTGAGAAGCGGGGCCATGTGCTTCGGTGGCACACAGACATGGGTCTCTGTGCTTCGGTGGTACACAGACACGGGTCTGTGTGCTTCGGTAGCACCCGTACAGGGAGGCCGTGTGCTTAAGTGGCACCCAGACGCGAGGCCGTGTGCTTTCTTGGCACCGTGAGGTGGGGCCGTGTGCTTCGGTGGCACCCCGACGCAAGGCCATGTGCTTCAATGGCACCCATACGCAGGGCCGTGTGCTTCGGTGACACCCAGATGCCGGGATATGTGCTTCAATGGCACCTGTAAGCGGGACCGTGTGTGTCGGGGCACCCATATGCGGTGCCTTGTGCTTCAATGGCATATGTACGCAGGGCCGTGCGCCTTGGTGGCAACCGGATGCCGGGCCCGTGTTCTTTGGTGGCACCCGTACACGGGATTGTGTGCTTTGGTGGCACCTGGACGTGGGGCCGTGTGCGTCGGTGGCACCCGGATGCCGAGCCCTGTGCTTCAGTGGGACTCAAACTCGAGGACCTTGTGCTTCTGTGGCACGTGGACGCTGTTCTTTGTGCTTCGGTGGCCCGCGGACGTCGGACTTTGTGCTTCAATAGCACATGGACTTTGGGCAGTGTGCTTCGTTTGTACCCGGATGTCAGGCCTTGTGCTTTGGTGGAAAAAAAAAACAGAGGCAGACAAATTGCCAATGAGTGTGACCTGGAGGGTAAACTCTCCAGTAATACATTTTCAGATAACATGCTGTATGTTAGTGGTTGTATTATTATCTATAGTTTGGTTGTAATTTCATATTTTGATAGCTTGTCATATTCTTATATGCGTACATAGATGACCCATAGCATGGCATTATATTCTCTACCAGTGGATTTAACTGTGCTGCAAACATTTAGCCATGTGCTTCGGTGTCAGGCAGATGTCAGTCAATGTGTTAGGGTGGCACGTGGATGTTGGTCCGTGTACTTTGGTGGCACATGGAGACGGGGCCGTGTGTTTCAGTGACATTCGATTACGTGGCCATATGCTTCATTGGCATACGGATACTGGGTCATATGCTTCGATGACAAGCGGAAACCGGGCTACGTGCTTTGTTGGCACGTGGAAGTTGAGCTGTGTGCTCTGGTGGCACGCAGATGCCAGGCTGTGTGTTTTGGTGGCAAAGAGATGCCAGGCCGCATGCTTCAGCAGCATGTGGACATCAGACCATGTGCTTCTGTGGCATCTGTTCGGGCCATGTGCTTCAGTGGCACACAGAAGTCGGGTCATTACACCATATACAGCAGGGGCACATTATAAGATTATCTTAGCACAGGAACATTTTATTTAAACACATCCAATTGTGGAAATTATTATTATTCCAAGATGTATTGATTAAAATGAACTTTTGTTCATTCGAAAACCCCTTTAAGTACCAGATGTGGAGCTGTAAGCAGAGTGACGGATAACTAGGACACAGCAAAGAGCTGCATCCAGGATCATGGCACCAGGGACACAGCCGGGATCAGGTTCATGACCACAAGCTATAACTAGAAATAGGCCTTGGACATAACCAGTATATAGCAGGAGCAGATCATGGACTCAGAACTAGGAGATGTGAGGAACAGAGGCCAGGACAAATTTAGGTTGGGAAGCATGGACAGCATCCAGGATTAGGTAAGTACTCACAGCACAGGCCACGTACAGGGAGTAATTGGCGTGGGCAGGAATTTGTTGCGTCCTCAGTGAAATCACATGTGAACGCATACTCGCACAGTGTCTGTTGTTGCAGAGATCAAAGCAGCGACAAGGTGCAACAAGATGTGGACACTAGACGATAAGAGGTGGCCGGGACATGGAGGTCTCACGCAGCAAACAGTGGCCAAACAAGAGCAAGTCACAGCAAGGACACAATCCAAGCAGCACCGCAGTAGCCAAGTAAGTCTTATTCTAATTCATTGGATGGGGCTGTATTGTCAGATGAAGATGCATGCAGTAAGGAAGGAAATATGTTTAACATGTTAATAAAGTGTTTGAAAGCTGTGAAGTGTTATAAGAAAGAGGTGATCACTACATGGCTGAAAGCTCAGAACAGTGAGATACTAGTCACAGCGCAGGGTGTGTTCATTGTCATCCACTTATACATTTGTAGTAAGAGCATCAGGGAAGGAGAGTACGTGGATGTTTTTTGTTTTTTTTAACCTAAGTCTTGGCAGCGAAGACAGACTTAGACAGGTAGTGAGGAAGCAGAGGAGAAATTATTAATGGAATTCACGAAAAAAATATTTTCCATTTTCAAGACTGTCCTATATAGGAATACAAGTGGACTCGCTAAAAGGGCAGTGTAGGCTGCCGGCTGTCAAGTTGATTACCGGAAGATGGAAAGGTGAATGCGGTGTGATGTGATGGTCAGAAATTTTTAGCCATTGTTGGATTCCCTGAAGTTTACATGTAGGGTGATTCTGATGGGGAAGATCTCTTTCAGCCATATGCCATTAAGCTCAATTGGGATGAAGAAAAGGTTTCATAAGATCGGGGTTATGGACTAATTGAACAAAGATTTGGCGGTGTGCAAAAAAATTCTAACAGCTTTTAATGAACCTAGGCGGCACTGAAAACTGGGGTAGAAGGTGATCAGTAAGCATTGTAACACGATAATACTACATAGCATACATACAGTGAAGGAAGTAATTATTTGATCCCTTGCTGTTTTTGTACGTTTGCCCACTGACAAAGACATGAACAGTCTATAATTTTAAGGGTAGGTTAATTTTAACATTGAGAGATAGAATATCCCCCCAAAAAATCACATTGTATATGTTAGATAAATTTATTTGCATTTTGCAGTGAGAAATAAGTATTTGATTCCTCTGGAAAACAACACTTAATACTTGGTGGCAAAACCTTTGTTGGCAAGCACAGCAGTCAGACTTTTTTTGTAGTTGATGATGAGGGTTGCGCACATGTCAGGAGGAATTTTGGTCCATTCCTCTTTGCAGATCATCTCTAAATCATTCAGATTTTGAGGCTGTCGATTGGCAACTCGGAGCTTCAACTCCCTCCACTCCTTTGTTGCCTTGGCTGTATGTTTTGGGTCATTGTCTTGCTGGAAGACCCTGCCCCGACCCATTTTTAATGTCCTGGTGGAGGGAAGGAGGTTGTCACTCAGGATTTTACGGTACATGGCTCCATCCATTCTCCCACTGATGCGGTGAAGTAGTCCTGTGCCCTTAGCAAAGAAACACCCCCAAAACATAATGTTTCCACCTCCATGCTTGACAGTGGGGATGGTGTTCTTTGGGTCATAGACAGCATTTCTCTTCCTCCAAACACAGCGAGTTGAGTTAATGCCAAAGAGCTCAATTTTTGTCTCATCTGACCACAGCACCTTCTTCCAATAACTCACAGAATCATCCAGGTGTTCATTGGCAAACTTCAGATGGGCCTGCACTTGTGATGAGCGAGTATGTTCAGTTAACCCTTTCGACGAGTATGCTCGGGCGAGTACCAAGAATCTTCAGCGTGCTTGTTTGACAGTTTTAATACATGTGAGGAATGCTTAAGAAACAAGCATTCTTCACATGTATTAAAGCTGTCAAACAGTCGCAAATCATGCACATGGGAGTGATTCAAACATATCACCGAGCATGCTGAAGATACTCTGTACTCGCCCGACCAATGGTTTTCTTGGTGACTGTGGTCCCAGCTTCCTTGAGATCATTAACAAGTTCCCCCTCTGTAGTTTTATGCTGATCTCTCACCTTCCTCGTGATCAAGGCTACCCCACGAGGTGAGATTTTGCATGGTGCCCCAGATCGAAGTCATTTTGTACTTCTTCCATTTTCTTACTATTGCACCAACAGCTGTCTTCTTCTTACCCAGCATCTTACTTATGTTTTTTTAGCCCATTCCAGCTTTGTGCAGGTCTATGATCTTGTCCCTGACATCCTTAGAAAGCTCTTTGGTCTTGCCCATGTTGTAGAGGTTAGACTCTGACGGATTAATTGAGTCTGTGGACAGGAGTCTTTTATACATGTGACTATGTAAGACAGCTGTCTTTAATGCAGGTAACGAGTTGATTAGGAGCGTCTAACTAGTCTGTAGGAGCCAGAACTCATAATGGTTTGTAGGGGATCAAATACTTATTTCTCACTGCAAAATGCAAATAAATGTATCTAATTTATACAATGTGATTTTCTTGATTTTTTGGGGGGATATTCTATCTCTCAATGTTAAAATTAACCTACCCTTAAAATTATAGACTGTTCATGTCTTTGTCAGTGGGCAAACTTACAAAAACAGCAATTGATCAAATAATTATTTCCTTCCCTGTATCTAGAAGGGTTTACAAGATAATATGTTTGTCGGGAGTTCTTCTTTAAAGAGGATCTGTCACTTGCCATAAATATGGAAATATTTTACCTGGTCTAAATGATTTTGTTTCCCTGAAGTTGTTTTGGAAAAAAAAAATCATATTAATGGCAAATGACAGCTTCTCTTTAAAACAAGCATTTTGTAAGCTCTTTAATGCTACTGCACTTTGGTTATTGTGGCCCAATTTTTGTGCAACTTGCAACGTCACATATTATTTCATACATATTGTTTTTTTAGCTCTGTCTTGTCAGTACATCACATTCATCTTATTCCTCTCTTGCTTTCCTAAACTGAAGGCTATATATCTCCATGGCATTCTGACCTCATGACTGGTCAACAAAAGCCTGACCCCGAGGAGCAATTCTAGTCTTCAGAATTTGCACGATGGGGAAGACCAAGAACAAGCAGGGCCTTTGACAGCAGAACAACTGACCACAAAGGAGTTCCGGAAGAAAAACTGTTGCCCCTGCAGCTTTTTTTACATTTAAAATAGAGTTTATACTTTAATGATTTAAATTAAAAAGTCAATGCTAAATAAAGTTTTGGAAAATGACATTTATCCGGACTTGTGTTTTATTTACATTATTATTTTAAAATAACTGTTACATGACTTCTTTTACGTGAGGTTTAGCTGAGGCTCTAACAGCCTTTACCTATCCTCCATTTTTATGGTAGGTTGGAGAATGGCTTTCCGGATGCTAAGGTGGCCATAGACATGAGTTGGCTATTGACAAGACACTTGTCCTGCTGTAATGCACGCGCCCGAACTGACTGGCGTGTGCGTGTATATGTAGTGATTCCACTGGACCGTACCGGAGAGTGAATGCCTGGAGGGGCGTAGCTAACTATACACCCGATCCGACCAAGGTCGCACGACGGCATACGACGCCAGTGCACCAAGGAGGGACCGAGCAGAGGGACCAGGTGCTACTCCAGGTCAGACCCTGGACACGGCTGTTGACCCACACCGGGGAATACAGGAACAGGCAGGTTAGGCTGGCACACAGACTGGTGGGTACAGGCAGACACGGCAGGTATGCAGACGGGTGGATGCTGGCAAGCACAACTGGTATGCAAACAGGGAGTTACTGGCAGGTACGGCCGGTATGCAGGCAGGTGGATGTTGGTAAGCACGACTGGTATGCAGGCAGGGAGGTACTGGCAGGTACGACAGGTTGGCGCACAGAGTGGATAGGACCCAGTACAGACTGGGACTCAGGAACAGAACCGCAGATGCGGTGGACAAACACAGCAGAGTGAGGCCGCCCGGAGCGGCGAGCAAGAGCAGAGCAAGACGAGACCGCCTGGAGCGGTGAGCAAATGGTCAGAGCAGAGCGAGACTGCCGGAGCAGCGAGCAAATGGTCAGAGCAGAGCGAGACTGCCGGAGCAGCGAGCAAAGGGTCAGAGCAGAGCAAGACTGCCGGAGCAGTGAGAAAAGGGTCAGAGCAGAGCGAGACTGCCGGAGCAGTGAGCAAAGGGTCAGAGCAGGCAAGAACCGCCGGAGCGGTGAGCAAGGCAGAGCAGGCAGAAACCGCCGGAGCGGCGAGCAAGGCAGGGCAGAGGGAACAGGGCTCTGTTCACACGGAACAGACAGGAAGGGAAAGGCAGAACCACATACCCACAGGGTACTTGCAGTGAAGTAGCGAGTGGACCACAAACTCACAAACGGAAGTACAGTGACAACGAGCAGGAGTTAGGTACGAGTTCAGACTCTGCAGAAAAAGGGAAGATATGGGCGTAGAGAAACACTAGAGATGAGGAGATTGATGTGCGAGATTTCGGTACAGCATCTAGGTCAGTGGTACCTGGCAGTTACACAGATGGCCCAAAAATCAATTATCTGCCTGTCAACTGAAAATGCTGACAGGCTGACTCTTATAAAAATGAACAAGGGCTGGATTGGGCCAGGCTTCTCAACAACACCGAATGATAGCAGCGTGAGAAACTCAAATCCAGTGTCTTTTCTTGGGAGGTGTATTCCCATGCACCTTTTCACACCCACACATGGGTAAACGCTTCCTGATTTTGGCTATTTGCTCTTGTCCTCCTCCTTCTCCTCATCCTCCACCACCATATCACCATGATGACCGTGGTCCGTGATGCAACACCCACATAATTTTTTTAAAGGGTGTTTATGATGCCCGTTAAAAAAAATTTTTTATACAGTATGTTCATGTATACCCCCCAGGGGTAAATGTTTGTCAGCCCATACTCTTAGTGCATGCGCATTACAAGTATAGGAGGCCCGCTCCTTTCTAATGGGAACATTTTTTTTTTTTTTATGAGGCCCTCCTCCACATCTCTTCCAAGGGGCATTGAAGTGCCTCCAAATTTTTGGCAGCCCTTGCATTCACTGCATAGGCCAACACTATGGGAGACTCTCTCTTTTCTAATGGGAATTTGTCGTTACTGTGGCCCTGCTCTGTGTGTCTTTAAATTCTTAGTGGGGTTTTTCCTAAAATTGGTCAGCCGTTGGACTCACTGTATACCCTATAACTGTATAGCAGACCCTCTCCTTTCTAATGGGAACATGTCGTACCTTGTTACTGTGGCCCTGCTCTGTGTGTCTTTAAATTCTTAGTGGGGTTTTTCCTAAAATTGGTTAGCCGTTGGACTCACTGTATACCCTATAACTGTATAGCAGACCCTCTCCTTTCTAATGGGAACATGTCGTACCTTGTTACTGTGGCCCTGCTCCGTGTGTCTTTAAATTCTTAGTTGGGTTTTTCCCAAATTTTGGCAGCCCTTGCAGTCACAGCATGGGCATTACCACTATTAGAGACCCGCTCCTTTCTAATGGGAACATTTTTTTTACTGAGACCCTCCTCTATGTCTCTTCAAAGGGGTATTGGGTTGCGTCCAAATTTTTGGCAGCCCTTGCAGTCACTGGATACGCAATAACAGTATAGGAGACCCACTTGTTAATAATGGGAACAACAAAGCATATCTGGCTGATAGCTCTCTAACAATAGCTAGGGCCGACTGCTGGCCTTTTAAGAATAGTAAGGGCCATCTGATGTCCCTATAAAAATAGGCTTCATGACTTTCAGAGTCCCTCCATCATAAATAAAAAAGGATGTGTCTGATGATGTGTCACACACCACATTGCCAGATAAGGTTGTAAAATGTTAAAATGACATTTCCCGGTGAATGCATTTGTCTTAAAAAATAACGTAAAAAAACAAAACAATAGGATCTTTCTTTAGTATAAAAAAACAGCGTCACCAATTTAACCTCAATATAATCACATTGTTCAGCTCATGCCCCTCCTCCTCCATCTCCAAAATGACCACACCAGTCACAAGCTGACAGCACTGCAGCACTGTTTTTGCCAAGCGGCAACAGGCTGTGCTGAAGATAACATGCTTCAGCACTGCAGAGTTGCTGAAAGCTGTAACACAGCAGCCTGATCTGTGGCTCTCACCGCTGAACATACAGCCAGGCATGGTCGTGTGTGACAATGGGCGGAACCTGGTGACGGAGAAATGACACTCAGAGTAGATATGGTTTCCCTCTATGCCAGTCCTTTCACCTATCTAAATACAACTCTCAGCATAAAAAAGCTGTGGACTGGCTTCGTACCTTCCCTGGCCACATTCACCTGTCCACGTGTTTGTGGTTAGGCGGTCCTTCCCAGTAAGTGCACTGGGGAGGGCACAGGTAATGTTGTGGGAACCGTGCTTGTGGAAGGAGGAGACGACACCGGGAGAAACAGTGGCGGCTGGGGACAGGAGTATGGACACCCGGCCGCCTCCTGCATGAGGTTATCAAAAGCTTCCGCCTCCACGAGTCTAAAAGGCCACATTTTCAAGTGCAAGCAGCTGTCAAAAATTTGGCAGTGTAGTATTGCAGCCTGTGGGTGGGTGGGTGGCTGGCTGCATACTTGCGCTTGCATTCCAAGGAATGGGGTAGGGACAACTGAACGCTGCACTGGGACAAAGACGTGGACAGTGATTGTTACAAGTCTGCAACGACAGGTGCATGGCGGGAGGCATCTTCGCATGCGCCAAGGATCACTTATGATGGGCACACTATTAGGCAGTGACCATGTCTTTTCAGCATTGTATGCATGTGTCTGATGATGTGTCACACACCACATGGCCAGATAAGGTTGTAAAATGTTAAAATTACATTTCCCAGTGAATGCATTTGTCTTTGTTGAAAGCAATGCAAAAGTGCAAAAACGCTACGTGTGAACATAGCCCAAGGTGTGGAGGAGTATTTTTGGTTTTGGTTATTTATTTTGCCTTATATACAAGTCATTACCTTGAAAAGGATGTTTCTTAATATATTTCCCAGGAAAATCCATTTTGGTGTTGTTTTTGTATGTTTTATTGTGAGTCCGTAAAAGTGGTGTAATACGCTGACAACGTTGACAGCAGTGACCTGGGAGTCAGAAATGCTTCCAGGGGTCTTCCCCATGCTTTTCCCATGTCATTTGAGCACTGTTCCCATCGATTTGGGCAATTTTTAGGCCCTCTGCAGACCGCCGGGGGGAGCCGCCTGAAAAATGCTCGAGTTTCCCATAGACTTACATTGGGCTCGTTGCTCGGGTCGAGCACCCGAGTATTCCAATTTGCTCGACCCGAGCAACGAGTACCCGAGCATTTTTGTGCTCGCTCATCACTAATCCTAACCCATATCACTAAAGGAGTTACATGTGCTGTCAGGGTTAGGCCTCAGCTAGCCCAGTACTCAGTGATGTAGGCAAGCAGCAAAGTCACAGCAGGAATTTCAGTAAGCAACAAGGTTGTTTTTTTTTTAAAATGGCCTAAAAAGAGTGAAGAAGCCAAGTTCTAGTTTCAGCAATAAGACAAAAAAAAGAAAATTGGAAAATCATACAATGACATGCCTCCACATAAACCATGAAGAACCCAGCAATGCAAATCTCATAAAACAGCAGCACAATGTAAAAGTGGAATTTACCTATAACCAGACAACATGCAAGTAACTTAACCCTTGCACCCGCCAGAGCCCTTCCACTTACCCTGGTCATCACAGCTGCCATCTTTACACCCTCTCATAAAGGCCCTCATCACAGCACACAATCTGCTGACTGCTTCCTCTCTGTGGTTTTCCTGGAAGCTGGCAGGAGATTGGCCAGGAGACCATCAGTAAGCAGCTGCTGCAATTCATGTCTGATTTCTAGCCAGGATTGGGGCTCATTCACATGATCGTATTTTTGGTCCGGGTGCTGTCTGTTGAAATAACGGACCACACTCGGACCATTGTTATTCAGTGGCACAGTGCAGATGAGACATTTTTTTTCACTGAATTTGTGTGAGAAAAATAGTGCAGCGTGCTCTGGTTTCTTCTATAAATCAGATGAGACTCGCACATTCAAGTCTGGGTGCGTAAAAAAAATCAGATGCCATACAGAGCCATAGTATAGCTTTCGATTTTTACAGATACATTGCAAAGGCATTACACATTAATCTAACTCTCTACCCAAACAGCGCATAACAAATACTGCTTGACACATTGACTTGGTGGATAAAAGATTGGCCACAGCCTTTATTAAAATATTAAAACATATCATATAAATATAACCATATTAACATAATTTCTTAAAAGGTTCAAACCATTTTTCCAACACCGCAGCTCGGCCATGAGGTATGCCCGTTAATCAACTACCTGTCCATCCAGATACCTGGACGACTAACGCTAGGCCGTGCCAAAAATTCATGGAGGGAGGGCAGGGCAGCACTTCAGGTACGACAGTGCCGGAGGACAGACATGAACCTCCGGCACTGCTCCCTTATATCCCCCAGCTGATACCCGCTCCAATCACGGTCCATCTCCAGGGCAAAAAACATATCTCCCCTGTAACGGTGTCCTGAATGGCCGGGCCTTAGATCCAATCAATTCCCTAACTTCTCCTAGCTACATGACCATCTGAAAGCGGCGGGAAAGCCATTCTCCCGCCATTTAACCCTTAACTGAGCAGAACACATAGCATTCCTGGTAATGCCATGTGTTCCCCTCCTCAGGGTCCGGGATCACCAATATATAATATACCATGGCTACAGACACCAGATGGTATATAACAATATGTACACTGGATGTGTTATACTGTCCACAGATATATAAAGTTATATGCACTGACTGGATTGGCTCCTGGCTACAGGATCTCTCGTCCTATATTATATGGTTATATATATACATACATATATATATATATATATATATATATATATATATATATATATATATACACTGCTCAAAAAAATAAAGGGAACACTTAAACAACAGAATATAACTCCAAGTAAATCAAACTTCTGTGAAATCAAACTGTCCACTTAGGAAGAAACACGGATTGACAATCAATGTCACAAGCTGTTGTGCAAATGGAATAGACAATAGATGGAAATTATTGGCAATTATCAAGACACCCTCAATAAAGGAGTGGTTCTGAAGGTGGGGACCACAGACCACATCTCAGTACCAGTGCTTTCTGACTGATGTTTTGGTCACTTTTGAATGTTGGTTGTGCTTTCACACTCATGGTAGCATGAGACGGACTCTACAACCCACAGAAGTTGCTCAGGTAGTGCAGCTCATACAGGATGGCACATCAATGCGAGCTGTGGCAAGAAGGTTTGATTTGTCTGTCAGCGTAGTGTCCAGAGGCTGGAGGCACTACCAGGAGACAGGCCAGTACACCAGGAGACGTGGAGGGGGCCGTAGGAGGGCAACAACCCAGCAGCAAGACCGCTACCTCCGCTTTTGTGCAAGGAGGAACAGGAGAAGCACTGCCAGAGCCCTGCAAAATGACCTCCAGCAGGCCACAAATGTGCATGTGTCTGCACAAACGGTTAGAAACCGACTCCATGAGGGTGGTATGAGGGCCCGATGTCCACAGATAGGGGTTGTGCTCACAGCCCAAGACCGTGCAGGACGCTTGGCATTTGCTACAGAACACCAGGATTGGCAAAGTCGCCACTGGCGCCCTGTGCTCTTCACAGTTGAAAGCAGGTTCACACTGAGCACATGTGACAGACGTGACAGAGTCTGGAGACGACGTGGAGAGCGATCTGCAGCCTGCAACATCCTTCAGCAAGATCGGTTTGGCACTGGGTCAGTAATGGTGTGGGGTGGCATTTCTTTGGAGGGCCGCACAGCCCTCCATGTGCTCGCCAGAGGTAGCCTGACTGCCATTAGGTACCGAGATGAGATCCTCAGACCCCTTGTGAGACCATATGCTGGGGCGGTTGGCCCTGGGTTCCTCCTAATGCAGGACAATGCCAGACCTCATGTGGCTGGAGTGTGTCAGCAGTTCTTGCAAGATAAAGGCATTGAAGCTGTGGACTGGCCCGCCCGTTCCCCAGACCTGAATCCGATTGAGCACATCTGGGACATCATGTCTCGCACCATCCACCAACGTCACGTTGCACCACAGACTGTCCAGGAGTTGGCAGATGCTTTAGTCCAGGTCTGGGAGGAGATCCCACAGGAGACCATCCGCAACCTCATCAGGAGCATGCCCAGGCGGTGTAGGGAGGTCATACAGGCACGTGGAGGCCACACACAACACTGAGCCTCATTTTGACTTGTTTTAAGGACATTACATCAAAGTTGGATCAGCCTGTAGTGTGTTTTTCCACTTTAATTTTGGGGGTGACTCCAAATCCAGGCCTCCATTGGTTAATAAATTTGATTTCCATTGATGATTTTTGTGTGATTTTGTTGTCAGCACATTCAACTTTCTACAGAACAAAGTATTCAATGAGAATATTTCATTCATTCAGATCTAGGATGTGTTATTTGAGTGTTCCCTTTATTTTTTTGAGCAGTGTATATATATATATATATATATATATATATATATATGTATGTATATACACAGGGTGGTCCAAAAGTAGGTGGACAGAAAGTGTAATAAGGTTATGAAGGGGGAGATTTATCAAACACTAAATTGCAGCCGCCTGTCTGGATCATCCTCCAATAAACCATGAATTAGACGTGGACGATAAGCTTTCCACCCAATAGATTTCAGGATTCGCATGATAGAAGCTCGTGAAATTCCCAATTCCAAAGAGGCTCTTCTGGTGGACTTTTTTGGACTCTGAACAAATGTTTCAGCAACAAGTTGTTTATTATCTTCTGTACAGACTGTTTTGGGTCGACCAGTTTTTGGAGCATTAAGGATTGAGCCAGTGGCATTGAATTTGTCACGAATGCGGTAAATGGTTTGTCTCTTTGGGGCTTGAGTACCAAATGTTTCAACCCAATTTGCTGTAACGGTTTCAGCATTTTGAGATTTCCAATACTCTGTTAAAATCCATTTTCTTTGATCTGTATTTAAATTATTTGCCATTATGTGTTATCTGAAAAGAAAACAGATTTGGGGGGAGATCTATCTTTGAAAACTAGATCTGTGAAACTGGCTCAGTTGCCCTTAGCAACCAATCAGATTCCACCTTTCATTTTCCAAAGAGTCTGTGAGGAATGAAAAGTGGAATCTGACTGGTTGCTAAGGGCAAATGAGCCAGTTTCACTTTACACCATGTTTGTTAAATCTGTCCCTTCATAACCTTATTACACTTTCTGTCCACCTACTTTTGGACCACCCTGTATACAGTATAGACCAAAAGTTTGGACACACCTTCTCATTTAAAGATTTTTCTGTATTTTCATGACTATGAAAATTGTACATTCACACTGAAGGCATCAAAACTATGAATTAACACATGTGGAATTATATACTTTACAAAAAGTGTGAAGCAACTGAAAATATGTCTTATATTCTAGGTTCTTCAAAGTAGCCACCTTTTGCTTTGATGACTGCTTTGCACACTCTTGGCATTCTCTTGATGAGCTTCAAGAAAATACAGAAAAATCTTTAAATGAGAAGGTGTGTCCAAACTTTTGGTCTGTACTGTATGTGGTATTATTCGGTCACTATGTGGTGGTAATATGTGGTCTGGTCATGGTGTGGCGATATTTGTCCCTTGTATGTGGTATTATTCGGTCACTATGTAGTGGTAATATGTGATATAGTCATAGTGTGGTGGTATTTATCCCTTGTATGTGGTATTATTGGTCATTTTAAAAAATGTGTGTGACACATTCCCATGAATAAAATATACCTAAAAGAGTATTGAGTATTATAAGAAATGTTTAATATGTTAGAGAAGAGTTTCCTTGTCGTGGTGGTGGCTTAAAAAATCTTCTGGCCAAAACAAAGGCTGCTGGCTATACAGTACAGACCAAAAGTTTGGACACACCTTCTCATTTAAAGATTTTTCTGTATTTTCATGACTATGAAAATTGTACATTCACACTGAAGGCATCAAAACTATGAATTAACACATGTGGAATTATATAGTTAACAAAAAAGTGTGAAACAACTGAAAATATGTCTTATATTCTAGGTTCTTCAAAGTAGCCATCTTTTGCTTTGATGACTGCTTTGCACACTCTTAGCATCCTCTTGATGAGCTTCAAGAGGTAGTCACCGGAAATGGTTTTCACTTCACAGGTGTGCCCTGTCAGGCTTAGTAAGTGGGATTTCTTGCCTTATAAATGGGGTTGGGACCATTAGTTGTGTTGTGCAGAAGTCAGGTGGATACACAGCTGATAGTCCTACTGAATAGACTGTTAGAATTTGTATTATGGCAAGAAAAAAGCAGCTAAGTAAAGAAAAAAGAGTGGCCATCATTACTTTAAGAAATGAAAGTCAGTCAGTGCGAAAAATTGGGAAAACTTTGAAAATGTCCCTAAGTGCAGTTGCAAAAACCATCAAGCGCTACAAAGAAACTGGCTCACATGAGGACCGCCCCAGGAAAGGAAGACCAAGAGTCACCTCTGCTTCTGAGGATAAGTTTATCCGAGTCACCAGCCTCAGAAATCGCAGGTTAACAGCAGCTCAGATTAGAGACCAGGTCAATGCCACACAGAGTTCTAGCAGCAGACACATCTCTACAACAACTGTTAAGAGGAGACTTTGTGCAGCAGGCCTTCATGGTAAAATAGCTGCTAGGAAAACACTGCTAAGGACAGGCAACACGCAGAAGAGACTTGTTTGGGCTAAAGAACACAAGGAATGGACATTAGACCAGTGGAAATCTGTGCTTTGGTCTGATGAGTCCAAATTTGAGATCTTTGGTTCCAACCACCGTGTCTTTGTGCGACGCAGAAAAGGTGAACGGATGGACTCTACATGTCTGGTTCCCACCGTGAAGCATGAAGGAGGAGGTGTGATGGTGTGGGGGTGCTTTGCTGGTGACACTGTTGGGGATTTATTCAAAATTGAAGGCATACTGAACCAGCATGGCTACCACAGCATCTTGCAGCGGCATGCTATTCCATCCGGTTTGCTTTTAGTTGGACCATCATTTATTTTTCAACAGGACAATGACCCCAAACACACCTCCAGGCTGTGTAAGGGCTATTTGACCAAGGAGGAGAGTGATGGGGTGCTACGCCAGATGACCTGGCCTCCACAGTCACCAGACCTGAACCCAATCGAGATGGTTTGGGGTGAGCTGGAACGCAAAGTGAAGGCAAAAGGGCCAACAAGTGCTAAGCATCTCTGGGAACTCCTTCAAGATTGTTGGAAGACCATTTCCGGTGACTACCTCTTGAAGCTCATCAAGAGAATGCCAAGAGTGTGCAAAGCAGTCATCAAAGCAAAAGGTGGCTACTTGGAAGAACCTAGAATATAAGACATATTTCCAGTTGCTTCACACTTTTTTGTTAAGTATATAATTCCAGATGTGTTAATTCATAGTTTTGATGCCTTCAGTGTGAATGTACAATTTTCATAGTTATGAAAATACAGAAAAATCTTTAAATGAGGTGTGTCCAAACTTTTGGTCTGTACTGTATATGTGAGCCGGTGTTCAATGGGTACTGTTAATGTGTGATTGGTGAAGACGTGGTGCAGAAAGTAGAGTTTTTCCAAGAGTGGGCGGTGGGACTGTGGAACATTCGAGGGGTTGAGGCGGAGCTGGGGTGGAGACTGGGCAGAGTCTCAAGGGGGCCCAAAAATTTAGCCAGTATGGGGCCCTGTAATTCCTAGTGGCAGCCCTGTGTGGGTACCATCATGCTGTGTGGAGGGCTAGTGCGGGCCATTATACAGTGTGGAGAGGTGTGTGGCCATCATACTGTATGTAGGTCCATTATACTGCATGAAGGGCTGTATGGGGGGTCACAGCTGGGGGATCATACTGTGTTGGGGTCACCATACATTGCCTTGGGAGTTGAGGTGGGGTACAATAGAGTAATTATACTGTGCATGTGGAGGTTAATGTAGAGGAATTCACCATGGGGGTATCATTCTGTGTTTGGGGGGGTACTTTTGTTTTGTTGGCATCATACTTTATGGGGGTAATGCAAAAGGAATCTAGGACTTTAGCATGAGGAAATTACTATGTAAAGGCTGGAAAGTTATGAGATATGCTCCCCTGTGACCCCAACAATTATTTTTTTTGGGGAGGGGTGGGAGCCCAATTAGAACTTCTGTAATGGGGCCCCATGATTTCTATGTACACCCCTTGATAGCATATGAGGTTTACTGCCTCCTGGTGGGTTTTCCGTGCCCTGACAAACAGAGGCTGTGCAGGGGCTTGTACCTTGGGTAATGCAAAACTGAGGGGCAGGAGCTGTGTGAAGGGGGCTTATACCAGTGGATAATGCAGACCTGGAGGCAGGGGTGTGTACCTAGGGTAATGCAGAACTGGGGTGCAGGAGCTGTGTGCAAGGGTGCTGTACCTTGGGTAATGCAGAACTAGAGGGCAGGGAATGTGTGCAGGGGACTTGTATCTTAGGTAATGCAGTCCTAAGGGGGGGAAGGGGCTTTTCGCACGGAGCTTGTACCCATGGGTAATGCAGAATTGGGGGGCAGGGGCTGTGTGCAGGGGGCTTGTATCTTAGGTAATTCAGACCTAGGGGCAGGGGCTGTGTGCAGGGGCCTTGTACCTGTGGGTAATGCAGAACTGGGGGGAGGCAGGGGCTGTGTGCAGGGGGCTTGTATCTTAGGTAATGCAGATCTGGGGGGCAGGAGCTGTGTGCAGAGGTCTTGTATCTTGGGTAATGCAGAACTGGGGGGCAGGGAATGTGTTCAGGGGCCTTGTATCTTAGGTAATGCAGACCTGGGGGCAGGGGCTGTGTGCAGTGGGTTGTACCTGTGGGTAATGCAGAACTGGGGGCAGTGGCTGTGTGCAGGGGGCTTGTACTTTGGGTAATGCAGAACTGGGGGGGGGGGCATTGGCTGTGTGCAGGAGACTTACACTAGTGGATAATGCAGAACTGAGGGGCAGGGGCTGTGTGCAGGGGGCTTGTACCTTCGGTAATACAGAACTGGCAAGCAGGGACTGTGTGTAGGGGGCTTGCTTGTACCTTGGGTAATGGAGAAATGGGGGCAGAAGCTGTGTGCAGGGGTCTTGCACCTTGGGTAATGCAGAAATGAGGGGCAGGGTCTGTGTGCAGGGGGCTTGTACTTTGGGTAATGCAGAACTGGGGGCAGGAGCTGTGTGCAGGGGGATTGTACCTAGGATAATTTAGAGCTGGGGGGCAGGGGCGGCGAACAGTGGGTTTGTACTTCTGGGTCCAGGGCTCACTGTCACTTATCAGACAGACCCCCATAAACAACATCATGATGCAACAGTGCAGACTTTATATTCATCACAGCACATGCCGTACACTCCGCCATTAATCTATATGATGGGCACCTGACCGCTCTTCTCAGTCACTCCTCTTATCTTGTGATCCCGATTGTCTATCATTTAACACAAACTGCTTCCAACGGTCCCCATCAGAGACCGCTCACCATGGTTTCCCTCATTCCGCACTGGCCAAATTAACTGACGGCTCCCTGTGGTACCCCTACTTTTACAGAGTGTCCCCCAAGTCTTTGATCTCTTACAGACCCTCATCTTCCACTTCTCTATAGGCCTCGTCTCATAGACCATGTCCTATGGTTTCCCCATAGTACCGTCTCTCACAAACCCCTCCACATGGTTCCTCTACTTTCCCCATAGTTCGCTCTATCAGACCACTCCTCATAGTTCCCCCCACTTTCTCCATAATCCCGTCTCTCACAGAACACCAGCTATGGTCCCTCAATTTACCCAAAGCTTTTTACTCACAGACCACTCCCTAATGTTCCCCACATGCTCCATAGTCCCTCTTCCCCATATACCCTCCATTTTTCATTTTGTCTTTCCTCTCAGAGAACTCCCAATGGAGCCTCACACATCCCTCTCATATATCCTGCTCCTCATAGTCCCCTCACCTTCCCCTTAGTCCCCTCTTATACAGCCTGCTCCTCAGTCCCCCCACTTTCCCCATAGTCCCATCTCATACATCCTGCTCCTCATAGTCCTCCCACTTTCCCCATAGTCCCCTCTCATACAGCATGCTCCCCATAGTCCCCCCACAGTTCCCTCATACAGACTGCTCCTCATAGTCCCCCCACTTTCCCCATAGTCCCCTCTCATACAGCCTGTTCCTCATAGTCCCCAACTTTCTCCATAATTCCCTCATACAGCCTGCTTTTCATAGTCCCCCCACTTTCCCCATAGTCCCCTCTCATACAGCCTGCTCCCCATAGTCCCCCCACTTTCCCCATAGTCCCCTCTCATACAGCCAGCTCCTCATAGTCCCCCCCACTTTCTCCATAGTCCCCTCTCATACAGCCTGCTCCCCATAGTCCCCCCACTTTCCCCATATCTCCCTCTCATACAGCCTGTTCCCCATAGTCCCCCCACTTTCCCCATACTCCCCTCTCATACAGCCTGTTCCCCATAGTCCCCCCACTTTCCCCATACTCCCCTCTCATACAGCCAGCTCCTCATGGCCCCCCACTTTCCCCATAGCTCCCTCTCATACAGCCTGCTCCTCATAGCCCCCTACTTTCCCCATACTCCTCTCTCATACAGCCTGTTCCCCATAGTCCCCTCTCATACAGCCTGATGCTCATCGTCCCCCCACTTTCCTCTCGTACAGCCTGCTCCTCATAGTCCCCCCACTTTCTCCATAGTCCCCTCTCATACAGCCTGCTCCCCATAGTCCCCTCATACAGCTTGCTCCTCGTAGTCTCCCCACAGTCCCCTCTCATACAGCCAGCTCCTCATAGCCCCCCACTTTCCCCATAGCTCCCTCTCATACAGTCAGCTCCTCATAGCCCCCCACTTTCCCCATAGTCCCCTCTCATACAGCCTGTTCCTCATAGCCCCCCACTTTCCCTATAGTCCCCTCTCATACAGCCAGCTCCTCATAGCCCCCCACTTTCCCCATAGTCCCCTCTCATACAGCCTGTTCCTCATAGTCCCCCCACTTTCCCCATACTCCCCTCTCATACAGCCTGCTCCTCATAGCCCCCCACTTTCCCCATACTCCCCTCTCATACAGCAGGCTCCTCATAGCCCCCCACTTTCCCCATAGCTCCCTCTCATACAGCCTGTTCCCCATAGTCCCCTCTCATACAGCCTGCTCCCCATAGTCCCCTCTCATACAGCAGGCTCCTCATAGTCCCCCCACTATTACAGACTGCCCCCATGATCTCCCCTCTCACACAGATTCTCATCTCTCTCTCCTCTCACAGATCTGTCCTTTTGCTCTCTGTCCCTCTCCATCTTCCCCGAGCAGCAGCAGCAGGACGGATCTTAGACTGTATAGACCAGCATGCACTGCTGCTACTTCCTATTACGTGCGGAACACTATAAACCGGAGGCCCCGCCCATTCCCAGGAGACTCCGCCCCTTATAGATACCACGCCCCTGAGTTCTCCATGACAACACGTCAGTGTCTGTTACAGTGAGAAGCCACGCCCTGCGCGCAGTGTTCCCATCACCGCGGATGTCACCAAATTGCTGAGGACGGAGGAGCAGAGCCAGCAGCGATATGAGCGCTCACCCCGGGGGTCTGAGGTGGTGAGCGGGGTCTGTGCTGCCGGGTGGTGGAGCCCCCGGCTGAGGCTGTGCGATGTACGAGCTGTGGGCATTGTGGATGTATGTGTGTCTATAGATAGCAGTGTACATACATACATGGAGGATGGGGGTCTCTGCACTGCTGGGTTATTCTGGGGGATTCAGCTGACACCAAATCTATAGATACCATATTCCTACTAATGGAATAAATGCCCTTTAACCCCTTCCTGACAGCTCTGATTTCCGCCCTGTTATGTCTCCTCCATCACTTTTCCTTCTTCTGTCGGTGGATCCGTACGGCGGCTCGTTATCTGCTGAGTGATTTCCTCTTATTAATGGCTCCAGTCACTTGTCCATATAATCTGCATCCAGGGGCCGAGGAATAAAGGAATAATAACAGATCGTTGTGTTTGGGGGTTTATTGGCCGGTAATAATGTCCGGTGCTGGTTCTCCGGTGGCATGATGGCGGCTGTTACCAAACTGATTAGTAGAATTTCCTGCTTCCCCTTCACTTCCCGGCGATTATCAGTTCTTGCGTTTTCGCTGTTCTCCTCCCTTCTTCCCGTCACTTTCTGATGTTTCCGCTGATATCGCCGTATGACGACTTGTTTATTGGGGACGAGTTCTGCTATTGAATGTCACCATTTTATCTTCTGATAAATTCCAACTGCAGTGAAAAAAGCGCAATCCCCCAACTCAGTATTTATTATATACAGCGTTCATTATATGGTCACAATGTCCTGACAATATGATTCCCGGGGCAGTACCATTTCACCAATACCAAACATACATCGTTTTTACCTTTAAGTGTAGAAAACAAATCAGAAATTTGTAAAATAAAAAAAATCCCTTGTGTTGTCATTTTTTGAGACCCGATAGGTTTCCAAGTGTTGGTGGATGGGGCTGTGCGAGGGATTCACTTTTTGCGCCCTGAGATGATGTTTTTATTGATACAATTTTGGGGTACATATGATGTTTCCATCGCCTCATGTTGCATTTTTTTCTCATTACGCTGTTACTGATCAGATGAATTCATTTTATATTTTGATACAGAAATCACGATACCACACTATGTGTAAATTTTGATTTTTTTTATTTATTTTTAATGAGGGAAAAGGAGGGTGATTGGAACTTTTATTTTTTTTTTATTTTTTTTTTTAAATATTTTTTTCTTTTCATTGTAATTGTTAATCTGATCTTCTGATCGCTTGTACTTTATACAGCAATGCCGCTATATTGCTGTATATAGAAAAAAATCACTGTCTCCGATCTCCTATGAACGCCAACTAGAATCTGGCGTTCACCGGAGTACTGTCAGTACTGGCGAGCAACTGGGGTCTTCAGCAGACCCCCAGCTGTCATGGCAACCCGGCACCTCACGATCACGTCGCGGTGATGCCAGTGGGCAGTAAGAAGTGCTCTTCCCCAGACCGTGTCACAGATTGACAGCAGCATTTAGATGGTTAATAGCTATGGGCGGAGCTCTGCTCCATTCGCAGCTGTTAGAGGCAAGTGATGGCTGAATAACACAGCCATCATCTGCTGTCAAAAATATAGGCTCAGCTTGCCCGCGTCAAAGACAGGGAGATGGGGGTTAAGAAAGCCGGAATCTTGTAAAAATAAATTGCCTTGTGTCGCTATTTTCAGAGACCAATGCATTTTTTTGAGCTGTATGAGGACTTGTTTTTTTCCAGCGTAAGCTATTGGTTTTAGTAATACCAAGGGGGGCTGCTTACGGCTTGTTGATTGCTTTTTATTCCAATTTTTGGGGCTTTTAGCATTTTTTTTTCTTTACAGCGTTTATCATATGTGTTACAAATGCAACATTACCAAATGTGCTGTTATATATATACATGTGTATATATATATATATGTATATATATATATATATATATATAAAATATAATAAGGCAGCACTACAGATAAATTCAAGGCTTGAGAAAGGTTCTATGAACCGAAACGTCGCCATTTGGGCTCAATAAAGTCCATTTTTTCTAAAAATATAATTTATCTGGAGTGCTGTCTTCTTACATGTTTCTATTCAGATGCAATTTGGACAGGTTGCTTGGAGGCCTGGCACCCACCGTGAGTGAATGTGAAATGGTGCTGTTCCAGTATATGTTTCCTATATATATATATATATTTATTTATTTATTTTACATTTCTTTGCTGAAAACGAGGAGACGAGGGTATGATTTGAGTTTTTGATTTTTTTATTCTTTCAATATCTCTTTATTTTTTTTAACTTATATATTTTTCCTTTAGGGGATTTCAGCATGCAAATGTTTTGTAATTTGTTTGGAGATATTGAACAATGTCAAAGCCAGTAGCCCCCACTATTCTATTGTGCGTGGTGGGGGCTGGTAGCAATAGTCGCCCATAGTTTTTCTCCACATGGTGAAAAACTATTTAAATGCCGCTATCATAAATTGACAGTAACAATCGGTGCTATTTTCAGCAGGTGCGGTTTAGAGGCCGGTGCCATCTGTATAACACAGCCAGCACCCACCCTGTAACGAGTGGGCCACGTACACAATCACCCCACGTACGTCGTACAAGTGCGTCAGAAATCTGGAAAGGGAAAAAGAATATATTTGATTTTATATTGCCATATTTTAACAGCAATAACTTGTTAATTTTTCTGTTGACAAAGCTATACGAGGGCTTAAATTTTCCAGGACAATCTATAGCTCTCAGTAGTACTATTTTAGGGTACAGACAACATTTTGATCACTTTTTAATTCCATTTATTTGTAGGAAAGATGAACAAAAAAAAGCTGCATTTTGTAAAAAAAAAAATGTTATTTATTTTATTTTTAGCACTTTACCTAATTTAGAAGGTTTTGAAGCTTTCAAGCTTTGCTCAATAAAATCACTTTGTAAAAATAAAAATATTTTTTTCTGTCTACATTTTCTGAGAGCTACCATTATTTTACTTTTAAATGAGTTATCCAATATTTTTTCTTTGGCGTTGATCTTTTAAAAATAACAAACAAATGTGCGTCCCCCTGCTATACTCACTCTAGATAGAAACGATGACTAAGCCGCCCAGATGTGACCGATGCTGAAGCCTGAGATTGGCCGGACAGGCGTCTGAACCAGTGTGTCATTAGATCTTTCCTGACCTGTGCAGTGAATCAGCGATCAAGTAACATCCGGATGGCGAAATCATCACTTCCGGATCTGATGCAGACCACCGGAGCGTTCTCCACTTCATCCATGGGGGGTGATGACTGGTATGAACTTTTCCATTTGGTTATTTATATAACTGTACAGAGTTTATAATGCAGTATAGGTAATATATTCTGGTGGATTTTTTGTTTAGGGTGAGGCCAAAATGATCAATAATAGCAATTGTGGTGTTATTATTATTATGCCATTTTTCAGTCAGGATAAATAATGTGATGGCTTTATAGTTTGGGTAGTTACAGATGCTGCAATATAAATTACCGTAGGTTTATATTTTTTTGCTTGTGATTTTTTTGTCAAAACACGTTTTAATATAAAAAAAGTTATTTTTGTGGTTTTCACTTTATTTTTTTTGTACTTCTGAATACTCCATTATTGCGCATTTTAGAGATACTGAGAGAAAAGGAGCTCATCCCTATGTCTATCAACTTAGATACCGTGCTTGTTTTTCACCACGGCATTTAAGGAGTTAAGCAACTGTTATCCAACATTTAATGTATGGTGTGAAGTTCCGGGGTCTTCAGTGGGCGTAATGCTACTCAGACAACACAGGGGTGAGGGTAAAACAGCGTGACAATACTTTATTGAACCACAAAATAGGACAATAAACACATAGAACAGTCCCAGCAAATACCCAAGATCGTACAACATTACACAGTCTCACCCTTCCGCTCCGCCTGCCTGGGATAGAACAGCTGCGACTTTGAGACTTCCAGGGTCAACTACCTCAATCAGTTGGCCCCGGCTACTGGCGGGCCCCCACATAGAGAAGGTAGCGGCAAGCTTAGGAAGTTAGTAGTCCATCAAGGTACAAGGTCAAGAAACCTGAGGGTCCCACCCTGTCCTCTCCGAGAGTTTCCATGGGGCCAGATGACTGGTGAGTCCCAATCTGGCTTTTATGAATGTCTCCATGAGTTCCAGGCAACCAATGGGTCCCTCCTGGCAACCCCAAACAACATATCCATGGGGCCAGGTGACTTCATCGTCCCAACCTGGTCTCCACAAATGTATCCATGGGCTCTCTGATGGTTAATGGAGCAGATCCGTATCTTTCCAGTCAGGGCTATGTACCCTTAGGCAAGAATCATGTAGAATCCAAATCTGGGTCTCTTTAGGTAAAGCCATACTACCAAGCTGATGTTCCAAGTCTCTTTCAATCTCTGTCCCATGTCTCTCCTACAGAAGCACATGTCCCTTAAAATAGTCACAGTTCTCCATGCAAGTACACATTCACAGGTTTGGGGGAAAGGGCAGCGCTGAGGTCTCAATGTTTGAGCATTTAATGAATTTGCATAGTTTGTCCTCCTGTCTTGGGAGTCAACAAGCCACAGTGTCCACACAAAGCTTAATCAACATTCATTGTACCACAGACTAATAGAAGACAACAATCAGGGTTATACAAATACTGGTCTGCCCTTGACCAGTAACAGAAATGCTCATACATAACAAGTCAACAGAAACACAATAGTGTATTTCCCTTGGATTAACAAATCTAATCGTCAGTCTGTGTAGCATCTGTCAGGAATCCAGTATGAATGCTAACATGCCCATCTGTTCTCCATTGCCATTATTACATTACTAATCAAATTGTTGATGCAATTTTTCTGTCCAACAAAAGCATTGTAAACGGGGTATAGGAGGAATATATATATTCTTATATACGCAGATGACCTATATCATGATATTATATTCTGTACCAGTAGATGCTTTGGTGTCACACGGACGTCGGTCCCTGTGCTTCGGTGGCATGTGGATGTCGGGCCTGGTGCTTCACGGGTATGCGGAAGCTGAGGCATGTGCTTTGATGGCAAATAAATGCCGGGCCGTGTGCTTCAGCGACATCCAGACATCGGGCCTTGTGCTTCAGTGGCACGTGGACGCCGGGTCTTGTGCTTCAGTGGCACCTGGACACGGGACCGTATGCTTTGGGGCACTCAGATATGGAGCCGTGTGCTTTGGTGGCACCGGTACGCAGGGCTTGTTCTTCATAGGCACCCGGAAACAGGGCCGTGTGCTTCGGTGGCACCTGGATGCACGGCCATGTGCTTCGTAGCCCCCGTATGCGGGTCTGTGTGCTTCGAAAGCACCTAGACACGGGGCCATGTGGTTCGGTGACACCCGGATGCGGGGCAGAGTGCTTCGATGGCACACGGACACGGGTCTGTGTGTTTCGGTTGCACCCAGACACAAGGCCGTGTGCTTCAGGGGCACTCGTACGTGAAGCCGTGTACTTCGGTGGTATCCGGATGCCGATCTTTGTGCTTCGGTAGCACCGAGAAGTGGGGCCATGTGCTTCGGTGGCACACGGACATGGGTCTGTGTGCTTCGGTGGCAGCTAGACACGAGGCCGTGTGCTTCAGGGGCACTCGTACGTGGAGCCGTGTACTGCGGTAGTACCCGGATCCCGGCTTTGTGCTTCGGTAGCACTGAGAAGCAGGGCCATGTGCTTCAGTGGAAACCGGACGTGGGGCCATGTTCTTCGGTGGCACATGGACGTTTGTCTGTGTGCTTCGGTGGCCCCCTGACACGGGTCTAAGCGCTACGGTGGCACCTAGACACGGGGCCATGTGCTTCGGTGGCTCCCGGACTGGGGTCTGTGTGCTTCGGTGGTACACGGACATGGGTCTGTGTGCTTTGGTGGCACCCAGACATGAGGCCGTGTGCTTCAGGGGCACTCGTACATGGAACTGTATTCTTTGGCGGCACCTAGATGCGGGTCTGTGTGCTTCGGTTTCACCTAGACATGGGGCCATGTGCTTCGGTGGCACCCGGACACAAGGTCATGTGCTTCGATGGCACACGGATGCGAGTCTGTGTGGTTCGGTGGCACCCAGACACGGGGACGTGTGATTCGGTGGCACCCGGAGGCGGGGCAGAGTGCTACAGTGGCACACGGACGTGGGTCTGTGTGCTTCGGTGGCACCCAGAAACGGGGCCGTGTGCTTCAGTGGAACTCGCATGTGAAGCCGTGTGCTTCGGTGGCATCCAGACACGGGGCTTTGTGCTTTGGTGGCACCCGGATTCGAGTCTGTGTGCTTTGGTGGCACCTAGACATGGGGCCATTTGCTTCGATGGCACATGGATGTGGGACTGTGTGCTTCGGTGTCACCCAGACACGAGGCCGTGTGCTTCAGGGGCATTTATACTTGGAGCCGTGTGCTTCGGTGGTATCCAGACACCGGTGTTTGTGCTTCAGTAGCACCAATTAGCGGGGCCATGTGCTTCGGTGGCACACGGACGCAGGGCCATGTGCTTCTGTGGCACATGGACGTGGGTCTGTGTGCTTCGGTGGCAACCAGGCACGGGTCTATGTGCTTCGGTGGCACTTGCATGTGGGGCCATGTGCTTCGGTGGCACCCGTACAGGTAAGCCGTGTGCTTTGATGGCACCCTAACGCGGGTTTGTGTGCTTCGGTGGCACCTAGACACGGGACCATGTGCTTCGGGGTCACCAGTATGCAGGGTCACTTGCTTCAGTGGCACACGGAAGCGAGACTTTGGGCTGCGGTGGCACCCAGACACGGGGGCGTGTGCTTCGGTGGCTCTCTTATGCTGGGCTGTGTGCTTCGGTGGCACCCGTACTTGGGGGCAAATGCTTCGTTGGCATCCGTATACAGGACCGTGTGCTTCGGTGGCATCAGTAACCGAGGCCGTGTGCTTAAGTGGCACCCAAACATTGGGCCTTGTGCTTCTCTGGCTCCCAGACTTGGGGCCATGTGCTTCTGTGGCACATGAACGCCGGACCGTGTGCTTCAGTGGTACCTAGACACCAGGCCATGTGCTTCGGTGGCACCCGGACGCGGGGCAGAGTGCTATAGTGGCACATGTACGCGGATCTGTGTGCTTCGGTGGCACCCAGACATGAGGCTGTGTGCTTCAGGGGCACTCATACGTGGAGCCATGTGCTTCGGTGGTACCCGGACGCCGGTCTTTGTTCTTCGGTAGCACTGAGAAGCATTGCCATGTGCTTCGGTGGCACCCAGATGCGAGTCTGTGTGCTTCGGTGGCACCTAGACACGGGGTCATGTGCTTCGGTGGCACCCGGACGAGGGGCCATGTGCTTCAGTGGCACACGGACGTAGGTCTGTGTGCTTCGGTGGCACCCAGACATGGGGCCGTGTGCTTCGGTGGTACTCGTACGTGCAGCCGTGTGCTTCGGAGTTACCCGGACGCCTGTCTTTGTGCTTCGGTAGCACCGAGAAGTGGGACCATGTTCTTCGGTGGCACCCAGATGCGGGTCTGTGTGCTTCGGTGGCACCTAGACATGGGGCCATGTGCTTCGGTGGCACCCGGACGAGGGGCCATGTGATTCTGTGGCACCCAGACACATGGCCATATGCTTCTGTGGTACTCGTATGTGAAGCCGTGTGCTTCGGTGGCACCTAGACACAAGGTCATGTGCTTCCATGGCACCCGGAAGAGGGGCCATATTCTTCTGTGGCACACGGACGCAGGTCTGTGTGCTTCGGTGGCACCCAGACATTGGGCCGTGTGCTTCGGTGGTACTCATATGTGAAGCCGTGTGCTTCGGTGGCACCAGATTGTGGGGCCGTGTGCTTCGGTGGCACCCGGACGCAGGTCTGTGTGCTTCGGTGTCACCTAGACATGGGGTCATGTGCTATGGTCGCACTCTTATGCAGGGCTGTGTGCTTTGGTGGCACCTGTTCAGGGGGTCATGTGCTTCGGTGGCACACGGACGCGGGTCAGAAAGGTATGGTGGCACATGAACGTGGGTCTGTGTGCTTCGGTGGCACCCAGACACAAGGCCGTGTGCTTCAGAGGCACTCGTACATGCAGCTGTGTGCTTCGGAGGTACCCGGACGCAGGTCTTTGTACTTTGGCAGCACCGAGAAGTGGGACCATGTTCTTCATTGGCACCCAGACACAAGGCCGTGTGCTTTAGGGGCACTCGTACGTGCAGCTGTGTGCTTCGGAGGTACCCGGACGCCGGTCTTTGTGCTTCGGTAGCACCGAGAAGTGGGACCATGTTCTTTGGTGGCACCCAGATGCGGGTCTGTGTTCTTCGGTGGTTCCTGGACGAGGGGCCATGTGTTTCGGTGGCACATGGACGCAAGTCTGTGTGCATCGGTAGCACCCAAACACGTGGCCGTGTGCATCGGTGGTACTGGTTTGTGAAGCCGTGTGCTTCGCTGGCACCCGGACGTGGGGCAGAGTGCTTCGATGACACACGGACGCGGGTCTGTGTGCTTTGGTGGCACCCAGACACGAGGCTGTGTGCTTCAGGGGCACTCGTACGTGGAGCTGTGTGCTTCGGTGGTACTCGGACGCCGATCTTTGTGCTTCAGTAGCACCGAGAAGTGGGGCCACGTGCTTCGTGGCACCCGGATGCAGGGCCGTGTGCTTCTGTAGCGCATGGATGCAGGTCTTTGTGCTTCAGATGCACCCAGACACGAGTCTGTGTGCTTCAATGACACCCGTACAGGGAGGCCATGTGCTTCGGTGGCACCTAGACGCGCGTTTGTGTGCTTCTGTGGCACCTTGACACAGGGCCACGTGCTTCGGTGGCACCCAGACATGGGGCATGTGTTTCGGTGGCACTCGTATGTGGGGCTGTGTGCTTCGGTGGCACCCGAATGTGGGTCTGTGTGCTTTGGTGGCACCTAGACAAGGGCCATGTGCTTCGGTGGCAACCGGACGTGGGACAGAGTGCTTCGGTGGCACACGGATGCGGGTCTGTGCTACGGTGGCACCCAGACACCATGCCATGTTCTTCAGGGGCACTCGTATGTGGAGTTGTGTGCTTCGGTGGCACACGGACGCCAGTCTTTGTGCTGCGATAGCACCGAGAAGCAGGGCCATGTGCTTCGGTGGCACCCGGACGTTGGTCTGTGTGCTTCGGTAGCACCCAGACACGGGTCTGTGTGCTTCGGTGGCACCCGGACGAGGGGCCATGTGCTTCAGTGGCACACGGACGTAGGTCTGTGTGCTTCGGAGGCACCCAGACATGGGGCCGTGTGCTTCGGTGGTACTCGTACGTGCAGCCGTGTGCTTCGGAGTTACCCGGACGCCTGTCTTTGTGCTTCGGTAGCACCGAGAAGTGGGACCATGTTCTTCGGTGGCACCCAGATGCGGGTCTGTGTGCTTCGGTGGCACCTAGACATGGGGCCATGTGCTTCGGTGGCACCCGGACGAGGGGCCATGTGATTCGGTGGCACCCAGACACATGGCCATATGCTTCTGTGGTACTCGTATGTGAAGCCGTGTGCTTCGGTGGCACCTAGACACAAGGTCATGTGCTTCCATGGCACCCGGAAGAGGGGCCATATTCTTCTGTGGCACACGGACGCAGGTCTGTGTGCTTCGGTGGCACCCAGACATTGGGCCGTGTGCTTCGGTGGTACTCATATGTGAAGCCGTGTGCTTCGGTGGCACCAGGTTGTGGGGCCGTGTGCTTCGGTGGCACCCGGACGCAGGTCTGTGTGCTTCGGTGTCACCTAGACATGGGGTCATGTGCTATGGTCGCACTCTTATGCAGGGCTGTGTGCTTTGGTGGCACCTGTTCAGGGGGTCATGTGCTTCGGTGGCACACGGACGCGGGTCAGAAAGGTATGGTGGCACATGAACGTGGGTCTGTGTGCTTCGGTGGCACCCAGACACAAGGCCGTGTGCTTCAGAGGCACTCGTACGTGCAGCTGTGTGCTTCGGAGGTACCCGGACGCAGGTCTTTGTACTTTGGCAGCACCGAGAAGTGGGACCATGTTCTTCATTGGCACCCAGACACAAGGCCGTGTGCTTTAGGGGCACTCGTACGTGCAGCTGTGTGCTTCGGAGGTACCCGGACGCCGGTCTTTGTGCTTCGGTAGCACCGAGAAGTGGGACCATGTTCTTTGGTGGCACCCAGATGCGGGTCTGTGTGCTTCGGTGGTTCCTGGACGAGGGGCCATGTGTTTCGGTGGCACATGGACGCAAGTCTGTGTGCATCGGTAGCACCCAAACACGTGGCCGTGTGCTTCGGTGGTACTGGTTTGTGAAGCCGTGTGCTTCGCTGGCACCCGGACGCGGGGCAGAGTGCTTCGATGACACACGGACGCGGGTCTGTGTGCTTTGGTGGCACCCAGACACGAGGCTGTGTGCTTCAGGGGCACTCGTACGTGGAGCTGTGTGCTTCGGTGGTACTCGGACGCCGATCTTTGTGCTTCAGTAGCACCGAGAAGTGGGGCCACGTGCTTCGTGGCACCCGGATGCAGGGCCGTGTGCTTCTGTAGCGCATGGATGCGGGTCTTTGTGCTTCAGATGCACCCAGACACGAGTCTGTGTGCTTCAATGACACCCGTACAGGGAGGCCATGTGCTTCGGTGGCACCTAGACGCGCGTTTGTGTGCTTCTGTGGCACCTTGACACAGGGCCACGTGCTTCGGTGGCACCCAGACATGGGGCATGTGTTTCGGTGGCACTCGTATGTGGGGCTGTGTGCTTCGGTGGCACCCGAATGTGGGGCTGTGTGCTTTGGTGGCACCTAGACAAGGGCCATGTGCTTCGGTGGCAACCGGACGTGGGACAGAGTGCTTCGGTGGCACACGGATGCGGGTCTGTGCTACGGTGGCACCCAGACACCATGCCATGTTCTTCAGGGGCACTCGTATGTGGAGTTGTGTGCTTCGGTGGCACACGGACGCCAGTCTTTGTGCTGCGATAGCACCGAGAAGCAGGGCCATGTGCTTCGGTGGCACCCGGACGTTGGTCTGTGTGCTTCGGTAGCACCCAGACACGGGTCTGTTTGCTTCGGTGGCACGCGCATGTGGGGCCGCGTGCTTCGGTGGCACCTGTACAGGGAGGTCGTGTGCTTCGGTGGCACCCGGACGCAGGTTTGTGTGCTTCGGTGGCACCCATTCAACGGGGCCGTGTGCTTCGGTGGCACCCAGACACGAAGCTGTGTTCTTCATGAGCAATCGTACGTGGAGCCGTGTTCTTCGGAGGTACCTGGACGCCGGTCTTTGTGCTTCAGTAGCACCGAGAAGCGGGAGCCATGTGCTTCAGTGGCACCAGTACGCAGGGCCCTGTGCTTATTTGGCACATGGACGTGGGTCTGTGTGCTTCGGTGGCACCCGGACACGGGGCAGAGAGCTAGAGTGGCAGTAGTACGTTGAGCAGTGTGCTTGGGAGGTACCCGGGTGCCGGTCTTTGTGCTTTGGGGGCGCAGAGAAGCAGGGCCATGTGCTTCAGTAGCACACGGACGTGGGTCTGTGTGCTTTGGTGGCACCTAGACACGGGCCATATGCTTCGGTGGCACCCGGACGAGGAGCCATGTGCTTTGGTGGCACACGGACGCGGGTCTGTGTGCTTAAGTGGCACCTAGACGCAGGGTCGTGTGCTTCAGGGGCACCTGTACGTGTAGCCGTGTTCTTCGGTGGTACCTGAACGCCAAGCTTTGTGCTTCGGTAGCACCGAGAAGCGGGGCCGTGTGATTCGGTGGCACCCGGACGCGGGTCTGTGTGTTCGGTAGCACCTAGACACAGGGCCATGTACTTCGATGGCACCCGGATGCGGGGCAGAGTGCTTCGGTGGCACATGGACGCGGGTCTGTGTGCTTCGGTGGCACCCAGACACGAGGCCGTGTGCTTCAGGGGCACTCGTACATGGAGCCGTGTACTTCAGAGGTACCCGGACGCCGGTCTTTGTGCTTCGGTAGCACCGAGAAGCTGGGCCATGTGCTTCGGTGGAAACCGGATGCGGGGTCATGTGCTTCGGTGGCACATGGACGTTGGTCTATGTGCTTCGGTGGCACCCAGACACGGGTCTGTGTGATACGGTGGCACCTAGACACAGGGCCATGTGCTTCGGTGGCACCCGGACTGGGGTCTTTGTGCTTTGGTGGTACATGGACGCGGGTCTGTCTGCTTCGGTGGCACCCAGATATGAGGCCGTGTGCTTCTTGGTCACTCGTACATGGAGAAGTATTCTTTGGTGGCACTTGGATGCGGGTCTGTGCTTTGGTGGCACCTAGACAGGGGGCATGTGCTTCGGTGGCACCCGGACACAAGGCCATGTGCTTCAGTGGCAAACGGATGCGGGTCTGTGTGCTTCGGTGGCACCCAGACACGGGGCCGTGTGCTTTGGTGGCACTCGTATGTGGGGCCGTTTGCTTCGTTGGCACCCGGATGCGGGGCAGAGTGCTACGGTGGCACAAGGACGTGGGTCTGTGTGCTTCGGTGGCACCCAGACACAAGGCCGTGTGCTTCAGGGGCACTCGTATGTGGAGCCGTGTACTTCGGAAGTACCCGGACGCCGGTCTTTGTGCTTCGGTAGCACCAAGAAGCGGGGCCATGTGCTTCGGTGGAAACCGGACTTGGGGCCATGTGCTTCGGTGGCACATGGATGTTAGTCTGTGTGCTTCGGAGGCACCCAGACACATGGCCATGTGCTTCGGTGGTACTCGTATGTGAAGCTGCTTCGGTGGCACCTAGACACAAGGTCATGTGCTTCTGTGGCACGCGGACGAGGGGCCATATTCTTAGGTGGCACACGGACGCAGGTCTGTGTGCTTCGGTGGCACCCAGACATGGGGCCGTGTGCTTCGGTGGTACTCATATGTGAAGCCGTGTGCTCCGGTGGCACCAGGTTGTGGGGCCGTGTGCTTCGGTGGCACCCGGACGCGGGTCTGCGTGCTTCGGTGTCACCTAGACATGGGGTCATGTGCTATGGTCGCACTCTTATACAGGGCTGTGTGCTTCGGTGGCACCTGTTCAGGGGGTCATGTGCTTCAGTGGCACACGGATGCGGGTCAGAAAGCTACGGTGGCACACGAACGTGGGTCTGTATGCTTCGGTGGCACCCAGACACAAGGCCGTGTGCTTCAGAGGCACTAGTACGTGCAGCTGTGTGCTTCGGAAGTACCCGGACGCAGGTCTTTGTACTTCGGTAGCACCGAGAAGTAGGACTATGTTCTTCAGTGGCACCCAGACACAAGGCCATGTGCTTCGGGGGCACTAGTACGTGCAGCCGTGTGCCTCGGAGGTACCCGGACGCCAGTCTTTGTGCTTCGGTAGCACCGAGAAGTGGGACCATGTTCTTCGGTGGCACCCAGATGCGGGTCTGTGTGCTTCGGTGGTTCCTGGATGAGGGGCCATGTGCTTCGGTGGCACATGGATGCAAATCTGTGTGCTTCGGTGGCACCCAAACACATGGCCGTGTGCTTCGGTGGTACTCGTATGTGAAGCCATGTGCTTCGGTGACACCCGGACGCGGTGCAGAGTGCTTCGATGGCACACGGACGTGGTTCTGTGTGCTTCGGTGGCACCCAGACACGAGGCTGTGTGCTTCATGGGCACTCATACGTGGAGCTGTGTGCTTCGGTGGTACTCGGACGCCGATCTTTGTTGCTTCGGTAGCACCGAGAAGTGGGGCCACGTGCTTCGTGGCACCCGGATGCAGGGCCGTGTGCTTCTGTAGCACATGGATGCGGGTCTTTGTGCTTCGGTGGCACCCAAACACGAGTCTGTGTGCTTCGATGACACCCGTACAGGGAGGCCATGTGCTTCGGTGGCACCTAGGCGTGGGTTTGTGTGCTTCTCTGGCACCTTGACACAGGGCCACATGCTTCGGTGGCACCCAGACACGGGGCATGTGTTTCGGTGGCACTCGTATGTGGGGCTGTGTGCTTCGGTGGCACCCGGAAGCGGGGTCGTGTGCTTCGGTGGCACCCGAATGTGGGTCTGTGTGCTTTGGTGGCACCTAGACAAGGGGCCATGTGCTTCGGTGGCACCCGGACGTGGGACAGAGTGCTTGGGTGGCACACGGATGCCGGTCTGTGTGCTACAGCGGCACCCAGACACCAGGCCATGTTCTTCAGGGGCACTCATATGTGGAGTTGTGTGCTTCGGTGGTACACAGACGCCAGTCTTTGTGCTGCGATAGCACCGAGGAGTAGGGCCATGTGCTTCGGTGGCACCCGGACGCCGGTCTTTGTGCTTTGGTAGCACCGAGAAGCGGGGCCATGTGCTTCGGTGGAAACCGGACGAGGGGCGATGTGCTTCGGTGGCACATGGACGTTGGTCTGTGTGCTTCGGTGGCACCCAGACACGGTTCTGTGTGCTACGGTGGCACCTAGACACCGGGCCATGTGCTTCGGTGGCACCCGGACGCGGGGCAGAGTGCTTCGGTGGCACATGAACAGGGGTCTGTATGCTTCGGTGGCACCCACAAACGAGGCCGTGCGTTTCAGGGGCACTTGTACGCGGACCCGTGTGCTTCGTTGGTACTCGGACGCCGGTCTTTGTGCTTCGGGAGCACCGAGAAGCGGGGCCATGTGCTTCGGTGGCACTCGGACGCGGGTCTGTGTGCTGTGGTGGCACCCAGACACGGGTCTGTGTGCTTCTGTGGCACTCATATGTGGGGCTGTGTGCTTCGGTGGCACCTGTACAGGGAGGCCGTGTGCTTCGGTGGCACCCGGACGTGGGTTTGTGTGCTTCGGTGGCACATAGACACAGGGCCATGTGCTTCGGTAGCACCCGGACTCTGGACCATGTGCTTCGGTGGCACACAGATGCGGGTCTGTGTGCTTCGGTGGCAGCTAGACACGGGGCCATGTGCTTCGGTGTCACCCGGACGCAGGGCAGATTGCTTCGATGGCACACAGACGCAGGTCTGTGTGCTTCGGTGGCACCCAGACTTGAGGCCGTGTACTTCAGGGGCACTCGTATGTGGAGCCGTGTTCTTTGGTGGTACCTGGACGCCAGTCTTTGTGCTTCGGAAGCACCGAGAAGCGGGGCCGTGTGCTTCGGTGCCACCCGGACGTGGGTTTGTGTGCTAAGGTGGCACCTAGACACGGGGACATGTGATTCGGTGTCACCCGGACGAGGGGCAGAGTGCTATGGTCGCACATGGACGCAGGTCTGTGTGCTTCGTTGACACCCTTACAGGGAGGCCGTGTGCTTCAGTGGCACCCGGACGTGGGTTTGTGTGCTAAGGTGGCACCTAGACACGAGGCCATGTGCTTCGGTGGCACCACGACGCGGGGCCATGTGCTTCTGTGGCACACGGACGCTGGTCTGTGAGCCTCGGTGGCACCTAGACACGGGGCCATGTGCTTTGGTGGCACCCAGACATGTGGCCGTGTGCTTCGGTGGTACTCGTATGTGAAGCCGTGTGCTTCGGTGGCACCCGGACGCGGGTTAGAGTTCTTCGGTGGCACACGGATGCGGGTCTGTGTGCTTTAGTGGCACCCAGACACGAGGCTGTGTGCTTCAGGGGCACTCGTAGGTGGAGCCGTGTTCTTCGGTGGTTCCTGGACACCGATGTTTGTGCTTCGGTAGCACCGAGAAGCGGGGTCACGTGCTTCGGTGGCACCCGGATGCAGGGTTGTGTGCTTCTGTAGCACATGGACGCGGGTCTGTGTGCTTCGGTGGCACCCAAACACGGGTCTGTGTGCTTCAATGGCACCCGTACAGGGAGGCCATGTGCTTCGGTGGCACCCAGATGCACCCGGACGTGGGGCCGTGTACTTAGGTGGCACTCGTATGTGGGCCGTGTGCTTTGGCGGCACCCGGACATGGGGCCGTTTGCTTCGGTGGCACCCGGATGCGGGTCTGTGTGCTTTGGAGGCACCTAGACACGGGCCATGTGCTTCAGTGGCACCCAGACGCGGGGCAGAGTGCTTCGGTGGCACACGGACGCGGGTCTGTGTGTTTCGGTGGCACGCAGATACAAGGCCTTGTGCTTCTGGGGCACTCGTACGCGGAGCTGTGTGCTTCGGTGGTACCCGGACGCCGGTCTTTGTGCTTCGGTAGCATCGAGAAGCGGAGCCTTGTGCTTCGGTGGCACCCGGACGCGAGTCTGTGTGCTTCGGTGGCATCCAGACACGGGTCTGTGTGCTTCGGTGGCACTCGTATGTGGGTCCTTGTGCTTCGGTGGCACCTGTACAGGGAGCCATGTGCTACTGTGGCACACGGACGCTGGTCTGTGAGCCTCGGTGGCACCTAGACACGGGGCCATGTGCTTTGGTGGCACCCAGACACGTGGCCGTGTGCTTCGGTGGTACTCGTATGTGAAGCCGTATGCTTCGGTGGCACCCGGACGTGGGGCAAAGTGCTTCGGTGGCACACGGATGCGGTTCTGTGTGCTCCGGTGGCACCCAGACACGAGGCTATGTGCTTCAGGGGCACTAGTACGTGGAGCCGTGTTCTTCGGTGGTTCCCGGACGCCGATGTTTGTGCATCGGTTGCACCGAGAAGCGGGGCCACGTGCTTCGGTGGCACCTGGACGCACGGTTGTGTGCTTCTGTAGCACATGGATGCGGGTCTGTGTGCTTTGGTGGCACCCAGACACGGGTCTGTGTGCTTCAATGGCACCTTTACAGGGAGGCCATGTGCTTCGGTGGCACCCAGATGCACCCGGACGTGGGGCCGTGTGCTTAGATGGCACTCGTATGTGTGCCGTGTGCTTTGGCGGCACCCGGACATGGGTCTGAGTGCTTCGGTGGCACCCACACACGAAGCCGTGTGCTTCAGGGGCACTCGTACGTGGAGCCATGTGTTGCGGAGGTACACGGATGCCGGCCTTTGTGCTCCGGTAGCACCGAGAAGCCTGGCCATGTGCTTCGGTGGAAACCGGACAAGGGGCCATGTGCTTCGGGGGCACCCGGATGCAGGTTTGTGTGCTTCGGTGGCACCCATTCAACGGGGCCCTGTACTTCGGTGGCACCCAGACACGAGGCCGTGTTCTTCATGGGCACTCGTACGTGGTGTCTTGTGCTTTGGAGGTACCCGGACGCCGGTCTTTGTGCTTCGAGAAACGGGGCCATGTGCTTCACTGGAAACCGGGCGAGGAGCCATGTGCTTCGGTGGCACATGAACGTTGGTCTGTGTGCTTCAGTGGCACCTAGACACGGGTCTGTGTGCTACGGTGGCACCCAGACACCAGGCCATGTGCTTCAGGGGCACTCGTATGTGGAGTTGTGTGCTTCGGTGGTACACAGACGCCAGTCTTTGTGCTGCGATAGCACCGAGAAGCAGGGCCATGTGCTTCGGTGGCACCCGGACGCTGGTCTGTGTGCTTCGGTGGCACCCAGACACGGGTCTGTGTGCTTCAGTGGAAACCGGATGAGGGGCCATGTGCTTTGGTGGCACATGGACGTTGGTCTGTGTGCTTCGGTGGCACCCAGACACGGGTCTGTGTGCTACGGTGACACCTGGACGCGGGGCAGAGTGCTTCGGTGGCACATGGACATGGGTCTGAGTGCTTCGGTGGCACCCACACACGAAGCCGTGTGCTTCAGGGGCACAAGTACGTGGAGCCATGTGATTCGGTGGCACCCAGACGCCGGTCTTTGTGCTTTGGTAGCACCGAGAAGCGGGGCCATGTGCTTCGGTAGAAACCGGACGAGGGGCCATGTGCTTCGGTGGCACATGGACGTTGGTCTGTGTGCTTCGGTGGCACCCAGACACGGTTCTGTGTGCTACGGTGGCACCTAGACACCGGGCCATGTGCTTCGGTGGCACCCGGATGCGGGGCAGAGTGCTTCGGTGGCACATGAACAGGGGTCTGTATGCTTCGGTGGCACCCACAAACGAGGCCGTGCGTTTCAGGGGCACTTGTACGCGGACCCATGTGCTTCATTGGTACTCGGACGCCGGTCTTTGTGCTTCGGGAGCACTGAGAAGCGGGGCCATGTGCTTCGGTGGCACTCGGACGCGGGTCTGTGTGCTGTGGTGGCACCCAGACACGGGGCCGTGTGCTTCGGTGGCACCTGTACAGGGAGGCCGTGTGCTTCGGTGGCAACCGGACGTGGGTTTGTGTGCTTCAGTGGCACATAGACACAGGGCCATGTGCTTCGGTAGCACCCGGACTCTGGACCATGTGCTTCGGTGGCACACAGATGCGGGTCTGTGTGCTTCGGTGGCAGCTAGACACGGGGCCATGTGCTTCGGTGTCACCCGGACGCAGGGCAGATTGCTTCGATGGCACACAGACGCAGGTCTGTGTGCTTCGGTGGCACCCAGACTTGAGGCCGTGTACTTCAGGGGCACTCGTACGTGGAGCCGTGTTCTTTGGTGGTACCTGGACGCCAGTCTTTGTGCTTCGGAAGCACCGAGAAGCTGGGCCGTGTGCTTCGGTGCCACCCGGACGTGGGTCTGTGTGCTTCCGTGGCACCTAGACACGGGGACATGTGATTCGGTGTCACCCGGACGAGGGGCAGAGTGCTATGGTCGCACATGGACGCGGGTCTGTGTGCTTCGTTGACACCCTTACAGGGAGGCCGTGTGCTTCAGTGGCACCCGGACGTGGGTTTGTGTGCTAAGGTGGCACCTAGACACGAGGCCATGTGCTTCGGTGGCACCACGACGCGGGGCCATGTGCTTCTGTGGCACACGGACGCTGGTCTGTGAGCCTCGGTGGCACCTAGACACGGGGCCATGTGCTTTGGTGGTACTCGTATGTGAAGCCGTGTGCTTCGGTGGCACCCGGACGCGGGTTAGAGTTCTTCGGTGGCACACGGATGCGGGTCTGTGTGCTTTGGTGGCACCCACACACGAAGCCGTGTGCTTCAGGGGCACTCGTACGTGGAGCCATGTGTTGCGGAGGTACACGGATGCCGGCCTTTGTGCTCCGGTAGCACCGAGAAGCCTGGCCATGTGCTTCGGTGGAAACCGGACAAGGGGCCATGTGCTTCGGGGGCACCCGGATGCAGGTTTGTGTGCTTCGGTGGCACCCATTCAACGGGGCCCTGTACTTCGGTGGCACCCAGACACGAGGCCGTGTTCTTCATGGGCACTCGTACGTGGAGTCTTGTGCTTTGGAGGTACCCGGACGCCGGTCTTTGTGCTTCGAGAAACGGGGCCATGTGCTTCGCTGGAAACCGGGCGAGGAGCCATGTGCTTCGGTGGCACATGAACGTTGGTCTGTGTGCTTCAGTGGCACCTAGACACGGGTCTGTGTGCTACGGTGGCACCCAGACACCAGGCCATGTGCTTCAGGGGCACTCGTATGTGGAGTTGTGTGCTTCGGTGGTACACAGACGCCAGTCTTTGTGCTGCGATAGCACCGAGAAGCAGGGCCATGTGCTTCGGTGGCACCCGGACGCTGGTCTGTGTGCTTCGGTGGCACCCAGACACGGGTCTGTGTGCTTCAGTGGAAACCGGATGAGGGGCCATGTGCTTTGGTGGCACATGGACGTTGGTCTGTGTGCTTCGGTGGCACCCAGACACGGGTCTGTGTGCTACGGTGACACCTGGACGCGGGGCAGAGTGCTTCGGTGGCACATGGACATGGGTCTGAGTGCTTCGGTGGCACCCAAACACGAAGCCGCGTGCTTCAGGGGCACAAGTACGTGGAGCCATGTGATTCGGTGGCACCTGGACGCTTGTCTTTGTGCTTTGGTAGCACCGAGAAGCGGGGCCATGTGCTTCGGTGGAAACCGGACGAGGGGCCATGTGCTTCGGTGGCACATGGACGTTGGTCTGTGTGCTTCGGTGGCACCCAGACACGGTTCTGTGTGCTACGGTGGCACTTAGACACCGGGCCATGTGCTTCGGTGGCACCCGGATGCGGGGCAGAGTGCTTCGGTGGCACATGAACAGGGGTCTGTATGCTTCGGTGGCACCCACAAACGAGGCCGTGCGTTTCAGGGGCACTTGTACGCGGACCCGTGTGCTTCGTTGGTACTCGGACGCCGGTCTTTGTGCTTCGGGAGCACCGAGAAGCGGGGCTATGTGCTTCGGTGGCACTCGGACGCGGGTCTGTGTGCTGTGGTGGCACCCAGACACGGGGCCGTGTGCTTTGGTGGCACCTGTACGGGGAGGCCGTGTGTTTCGGTGGCAACCGGACGTGGGTTTGTGTGCTTCGGTGGCACATAGACACAGGGCCATGTGCTTCGGTAGCACCCGGACTCTGGACCATGTGCTTCGGTGGCACACAGATGCGGGTCTGTGTGCTTCGGTGGCAGCTAGACACGGGGCCATGTGCTTCGGTGTCACCCGGACGCAGGGCAGATTGCTTCGATGGCACACAGACGCAGGTCTGTGTGCTTCGGTGGCACCCAGACTTGAGGCCGTGTACTTCAGGGGCACTCATACGTGGAGCCGTGTTCTTTGGTGGTACCTGGACGCCAGTCTTTGTGCTTCGGAAGCACCGAGAAGCGGGGCCGTGTGCTTCGGTGCCACCCGGACGTGGGTCTGTGTGCTTTGGTGGCACCTAGACACGGGGACATGTGATTCGGTGTCACCCGGACGAGGGGCAGAGTGCTATGGTCGCACATGGACGCGGGTCTGTGTGCTTCGTTGACACCCTTACAGGGAGGCCGTGTGCTTCAGTGGCACCCGGACGTGGGTTTGTGTGCTAAGGTGGCACCTAGACACGAGGCCATGTGCTTCGGTGGCACCACGACGTGGGGCCATGTGCTTCTGTGGCACACGGACGCTGGTCTGTGAGCCTCGGTGGCACCTAGACACGGGGCCATGTGCTTTGGTGGCACCCAGACATGTGGCCGTGTGCTTCGGTGGTACTCGTATGTGAAGCCGTGTGCTTCGGTGGCACCCGGACGCGGGTTAGAGTTCTTCGGTGGCACACGGATGCGGGTCTGTGTGCTTTGGTGGCACCCAGACACGAGGCTGTGTGCTTCAGGGGCACTCGTACGTGGAGCCGTGTTCTTCGGTGGTTCCTGGACACCGATGTTTGTGCTTCGGTAGCACCGAGAAGCGGCGCCACGTGCTTCGGTGGCACCCGGATGCAGGGTTGTGTGCTTCTGTAGCACATGGACGCGGGTCTGTGTGCTTCGGTGGCACCCAGACACGGGTCTGTGTGCTTCAATGGCACCTTTACAGGGAGGCCATGTGCTTCGGTGGCACCCAGATGCACCCGGACGTGGGGCCGTGTGCTTAGGTGGCACTCGTATGTGGGCCGTGTGCTTTGGCGGCACCCGGACATGGGGCCGCTTGCTTCGGTGGCACCCGGATGCGGGTCTTTGTGCTTTGGAGGCACCTAGACACGGGCCATGTGCTTCAGTGGCACCCAGACGCGGGGCAGAGTGCTTCGGTGGCACACGGACGCGGATCTGTGTGTTTCGGTGGCACGCAGATACAAGGCCTTGTGCTTCTGGGGACTCGTATGCGGAGCCGTGTGCTTCGGTGGTACCCGGACGCCGGTCTTTGTGCTTCGGTAGCATCGAGAAGCGGGGCCTTGTGCTTCGGTGGCACCCGGACGCGAGTCTGTGTGCTTCGGTGGCACTCGTATGTGGGTCCGTGTGCTTCGGTGGCACCTGTACAGGGAGGCCGTGTGCTTCGGTGGCACCCGGACGCGGGTTTGTGTGCTTCGGTGGCACCTGGACACAGTGCCATGTGTTTCGGTAGCACCCGGACTCTGGACCATGTGCTTCGGTGGCACACAGACGCGGGTCTGTGTGCTTCGGTGGCAGCTAGACACGGGGCCATGTGCTTCGGTGTCACCCGGACGCGGGGCAGAGTGCTTCGATGGCACACGGACGCAGGTCTGTTTAATTCCTTGGCACCCAGACATGAGGCCTTGTACTTCAGGGGCACTCGTTCGTGGAGCCGTGTTCTTTGGTAGTACCTGGACGCCAGTCTTTGTGCTTCGGTAGCACTGAGAAGCGGGGCCGTGTGCTTCGGTGGCACCCGGATGTGGGTCTGTGTGCTTCGGTGGCACCTAGACACGGGGACATGTGATTCGGTGTCACCCGGATGAGGGGCAGAGTGCTTTGGTGGCACACGGACGTGGGTATTTGTGCTTCATTGGCACCCTTATAGGGAGGCCGTGTGCTTCAGTGGCACCTGGACGCGGGTTTGTGTGCTAAGGTGGCACCTAGACACGAGGCCATGTGCTTCGGTGGCACCACGACGCGGGGCCATGTGCTACTGTGGCACACGGACGCTGGTCTGTGAGCCTCGGTGGCACCTAGACACGGGGCCATGTGCTTTGGTGGCACCCAGACACGTGGCCGTGTGCTTCGGTGGTACTCGTATGTGAAGCCGTATGCTTCGGTGGCACCCGGACGCGGGGCAAAATGCTTCGGTGGCACACGGATGTGGTTCTGTGTGCTTTGGTGGCACCCAGACACGAGGCTATGTGCTTCAGGGGCACTAGTACGTGGAGCCGTGTTCTTCGGTGGTTCCCGGACGCCGATGTTTGTGCATCGGTAGCACCGAGAAGCGGTGCCACGTGCTTCGGTTGCACCTGGACGCAGGGTTGTGTGCTTCTGTAGCACATGGATGCGGGTCTGTGTGCTTTGGTGGCACCCAGACACGGGTCTGTGTGCTTCAATGGCACCTTTACAGGGAGGCCATGTGCTTCGGTGGCACCCAGATGCACCCGGGCGTGGGGCCGTGTGCTTAGATGGCACTCGTATGTGTGCTTTGGCTTCACCTGGACATGGGTCTGAGTGCTTCGGTGGCACCCACACACGAAGCCGAGTGCTTCAGGGGCACTCGTACGTTGAGCCATGTGTTGTGGAGGTACACGGATGCCGGCCTTTGTGCTCCGGTAGCACCGAGAAGCCTGGCCATGTGCTTCGGTGGAAACCGGACAAGGGGCCATGTGCTTCGGGGGCACCCGGATGCAGGTTTGTGTGCTTCGGTGGCACCCATTCAACGGGGCCCTGTACTTCGGTGGCACCCAGACACGAGGCCGTGTTCTTCATGGGCACTCGTACGAGGAGTCTTGTGCTTTGAAGGTACCCGGACGCCGGTCTTTGTGCTTCGAGAAACGGGGCCATGTGCTTCGCTGGAAACCGGGCGAGGAGCCATGTGCTTCGGTGGCACATGAACGTTGGTCTGTGTGCTTCAGTGGCACCTAGACACGGGTCTGTGTGCTACGGTGGCACCCAGACACCAGGCCATGTGCTTCAGGGGCACTCGTATGTGGAGTTGTGTGCTTCGGTGGTACACGGACGCCAGTCTTTGTGCTGCGATAGCACCGAGAAGCAGGGCCATGTGCTTCGGTGGCACCCGGATGCTGGTCTGTGTGCTTCGGTGGCACCCAGACACGGGTCTGTGTGCTTCAGTGGAAACCGGATGAGGGGCCATGTGCTTTGGTGGCACATGGACGTTGGTCTGTGTGCTTCGGTGGCACCCAGACACGGGTCTGTGTGCTACGGTGACACCTGGACGCGGGGCAGAGTGCTTCGGTGGTACATGGACATGGGTCTGAGTGCTTCGGTGGCACCCACACACGAAGCCGTGTGCTTCAGGGGCACAAGTACGTGGAGCCATGTGTTGTGGAGGTACCCGGATGCCGGCCTTTGTGCTCCGGTAGCACCGAAAAGCGTGGCCATGTGCTTCGGTGGAAACCGGACGAGGGGCCATGTGCTTCGGTGGCACATGGACGTTGGTCTGTGTGCTATGGTGGCACCTAGACACTAGGCCATGTGCTTCGGTCGCACCCGAACGCGGGGCAGAGTGCTTCGGTGGCACACGGACATGGGTCTGTGTGCTTCGGTGGCACCCAGACACGAGGCTGTGTGCTTCGGTGGCACTCGTATGTGGGGCCGTGTGCTTCGGTGGCACCCGGACGCGGGGCAGAGTGCTATAGTGGCACACGGACGCGGGTCTGTGTGCTTCGGTGGCACCCAGACACGAGCCCGTGTGCTTCAGGGGCCCTCATACATGGAGCCGTGTACTTCGGAGGTACCCGGACGCAGTTTTTTGTGCTTTGGTAGCACTGAAAAGCGGGGTCATGTGCTTCGGTGGCACCCGGACGTGGGGCCATGTGCTTCTTTGGCACATGGACGTCAGTCTGTGCGCTTCGGTGGCACCCAGACATGGGTATGTGTGCTATGGTGGCACCAAGAGATGGTGCCATGTGCTTCGGTGGCACCCGGACGCGGGGCAGAGTGCATCGGTGGCACATGGACGCGGGTCTGTGTGATTTGGTGGCACCCAGATGCGGGGCCATGTGCTTCGGTGGCACCCAGACACGGGGCTTGTGTTTCAATGGCACTCGTATGTGGGCTGTGTGCTTCGATAGCACCCAGAAGCTGGGCCGTGTGCTTCGGTGGCACCCGATTGCAGGTCTGTGTGCTTTGGTGGCACCTAGACAAGGGGCTATGTGCTTCGGTGGCACCCGGACGCGGAGCAGAGTGCTTCGGTGTCACATGTACGCGGGTCTGTGTGCTTCGGTGGCACCTAGATGCGGGGCCGTGTGCTTTGGCGGCACCCGGACGTGGGGCCGTGTGCTTCGGTTGCACCCGGACTCAGGTCTGTGTGCTTCGGTGGCACCCGTATGTGAGCTGTGTGCTTTGGCGGCATCCGGACGTGGGGCCGTGTGCTCTGGTGGCACCCGGACGCGGGTCTTTGTGCTTCGTTGGCACCTAGACATGGGCCATGTGCTTCGGTGGCACCCAGATGCGGGGCAGAGTGCGTTGGTGGCACACGAACGCGGGTCTGTGTGTTTCGGTGGCATGCAGACACAAGGCCTTGTGCTTCAGGGGCACTCGTATGCGGAGCCGTGTGCTTCGGTTGTATCCAGACGCCGGTCTGTGTGCTTCGGTAGCACCGAGAAGCGGGGCCTTGTGCTACAGTGGCACCTGGACGCTGATCTGTGTGCTTCGGTGGCACCTGTACAGGGAGGTTGTGTGCTTCGGGGGCACCCAGATGCTGGTTTGTGTGCTTCGGTGGCACCCATTCAACGGGGCCTTGTACTTCGGTAGCACCCAGACACGAGGCCGTGTTCTTCATGGGCACTCGTACGTGGAGTCTTGTGCTTTGGAGGTACCCGGACGCCGGTCTTTGTGCTTCGGTAGCACCGAGAAACGGGGCCATGTGCTTCGCTGGAAAGCGGGCGAGGAGCCATGTGCTTCGGTGGCACATGAACGTTGGTCTGTGTGCTTCAGTGGCACCTAGACACGGGTCTGTGTGCTACGGTGGCACCTAGACACCGGGCCATGTGCGTCGGTGGCACCCGGACGCGGGTTTGTGTGCTACGGTGGCTCCCAGACACCAGGCCATGTTCTTCAGGGGCACTCGTATGTGGAGTTGTGTGCTTCGGTGGTACACGGCCGCCAGTCTTTGTGCTGCGAGAAGCAGGGCCATGTGCTTTGTTGGCACCCGGACGCTGGTCTGTGTGCTTCGGTGGCACCCAGACATGGGTCTGTGTTCTTCGGTGGAAACCGGGCCATGTGCTTCGGTGGCACATGGACATTGGTCTTTGTGCTTCGGTGGCACCCAGACACGGGTCTGTGTGCTACGGTGGCACCTAGACACCAGGCCATGTGCTTCGGTGGCACCCGGACGCGGGGCAGAGTGCTTCGGTGGCACATGGACGCAGGTCTGTGTGCTTCGGTGGCACCTAGATGCGGGGCCGTGTGCTTTGGCGGCACCCGGACGTGGGGCCGTGTGCTTCGGTTGCACCCGGACTCAGGTCTGTATGCTTCGGTGGCACCCGTATGTGGGCTGTGTGCTTTGGCGGCATCCGGACATGGGGTCATGTGCTCTGGTGGCACCCGGACGCGGGTCTGTGTGCTTCGTTGGCACCTAGACATGGGCCATGTGCTTCGGTGGCACCCAGACGCAGGGCAGAGTGCGTTGGTGGCACTCGGACGCGGGTCTGTGTGCTACGGTGGCACCTAGACACCAGGCCATGTGCTTCAGGGGCACTCGTATGTGGAGTTGTGTGCTTCGGTGGTACACGGACACCAGTTTTTGTGCTGTGATAGCACCGAGAAGCAGGGCCATGTGCTTCGGTGGCACCCGGATGCTGGTCTGTGTGCTTCGGTGGCACCCAGACACGTGTCTGTGTGCTTCGGTGGCACTCGCATGTGGGGTCACGTGCCTCAGTGGCACCTGTACAGGGAGGTCGTGTGCTTCGGTGGCACCCGGATGCAGGTTTGTGTGCTTCGGTGGCACTCATTCAACGGGGTCGTGTGCTTCAGTGGCACCCAGACACGAAGCCGTGTTCTTCATGAGCAATCGTACATGGAGCCGTGTTCTTCGGAGGTACCCGGATGCTGGTCTTTGTGCTTCAGTAGCACCGAGAAGCGGGAGCCATGTGCTTTGGTGGCACCAGTACGCAGGGCCCTGTGCTTATTTGGCACATGGACGTGGGTCTGTGTGCTTCGGTGGTACCCAGACACAGGGGCATGTGCTTCAATGGCACTCTTATGTGGGGCTGTGTGCTTCGGTGGCACCTGTTCAGGGGGTCGTGTGCTTCGGTGGCACCCGGATGCGGGGAAGAGAGCTAAAGTGGCAGTCGTACGTTGAGCCGTGTGCTTGGGAGGTACCCGGACGCCGGTCTTTGTGCTTCAGTGGCGCAGAGAAGCGGGGGCATGTGCTTCGGTGGCACACGGACGTGGGTCTGTGTGCTTTGGTGGCACCTAGACACGGGCCATGTGCTTCGGTGGCACCCGGACGAGGAGCCATGTGCTTCGGTGGCACACGGACGCGGGTCTGTGTTCTTAGGTGTCACCTAGACGCAGGGCCATGTGCTTCAGGGGCACTCGTACGTGGAGCCGTGTTCTTCGGTGGTACATGGACGCCAAGCTTTGTGCTTCGGTAGCACCGAGAAGCGGGGCTGTGTGATTCGGTGGCACCCGGACGTGGGACAGAGTGCTTCGGTGGCACACGGATGCGGGTCTGTGTGCCACCGTGGCACCCAGACACCAGGCCATGTGCTTCAGGGGCACTCGTATGTGGAGTTGTGTGCTTCGGTGGTACACGGAAGCCAGTTTTTGTGCTGCGATAGCACCAAGAAGTAGGGCCATGTGCTTCGGTGGCACCCGGACGCTGGTCTGTGTGATTCGGTGGCACCCAGACACGGGTCTGTGTGCTTTGGTGGCACTCGCATGTGGGGCCGTGTGCTTCGGTGGCACCTGTATAGGGAGGTCATGTGGTTCGGTGGCACCCGGACGCAGGTTTGTGTGCTTCGGTGGCACCCATTCAACGGGGCCGTGTGCTTCGGTGGCACCCAGACACGAAGCAGTGTTTTTCATGAGGAATCGTACGTGGAGCCGTGTTCTTCGGAGGTACCCGGACGCCGGTCTTTGTGCATCAGTAGCACCGAGAAGCGGGAGCCATGTGCTTCAGTGGCACCAGTACGCAGGGCCCTGTGCTTATTTGGCAAATGGGCGTGGGTCTGTGTGCTTCAGTGGTACCCAGACACAGGGGCATGTGCTTCAATGGCACTCTTATGTGGGGCTGTGTGCTTTAGTGGCACCCGTTCAGGGGGTCGTGTGCTTCGGTGGCACCCAGACGCGGGGCAGAGAGCTAAAGTGGCAGTCGTACATCGAGCAGTGTGCTTGGCAGGTACCCGGACGCCGGTCTTTGTGCTTCGGTGGCGCCGAGAAGCGGGACCATGTCCTTCGGTGGCACACGGACGCGGATCTGTGTTCTTAGGTGGCACCTAGGCGCAGGGCCGTGTGCTTCAGGGGCACTCGTACGTGGAGCCGTGTTCTTCGGTGGTACCTGGATGCCAAGCTTTCTGCTTCGGTATCACCGAGAAGCGGGGCCGTGTGATTCGGTGGCACCCGGACGCGGGTCTGTGTGTTCGTTAGCACCTACACATGGGGCCATGTGCTTCGATGGCACCCGGAGGCGGGGCAGAGTGCTTCGGTGGCACACGGACGCGGGTCTTTGTGCGTCGGTAGCACCGAGAAGAGGAGCCATGTGCTTCGGTGGAAACCGGACGTGAAGCCAAGTGCTTCGGTGGCACATGGACGTTGGTCTGTGTGCTTCGGTGGCACCCAGACACAGGTATTTGTGCTACGGTGGCACCTAGACACTGGACCTTGTGCTTCGGTGGCATCCGGACGTGGGGCAGAGTGATTCGGTGGCATACGGACATGGGTCTGAGTGCTTCGGTGGCACCCACACACGAAGCCGTGTGCTTCAGGGGCACTCGTATGTGGAGCCATGTGTTGCAGAGGTGCCTGGATGCCGGCCTTTGTGCTCAGGTGGCACCGAGAAGCGTGGCCATGTGCTTCGGTGGAAACCGGACAAGGGGCCATGTGCTTCCGTGGCACATGGACGTTGGTCTGTGTGCTTCGGTGGCACCCAGACACGGGTCTGTGTGCTACGGTGGCACCTAGACATCAGGCCATGTGCTTCGGTGGCACCCGGATGCGGGGCAGAGTGCTTCGGTGGCACACGGACATGGGTCTGTGTGCTTCGGTGGCACCCAGACACGAGGCCTTGTGCTTCGGTGGCACTCGTATGTGGGGCCGTGTGCTTTGGTGGCACCCAGACGCGGGGCAGAGTGCTATGGTGGCACACGGACGCGGGTCTGTGTGCTTCGGTGGCACCCAGATACGAGGCTGTGTGTTTCAGGGGCCCTCATACGTGGAGCCGTGTACTTCGGAGGTACCCGGAAGCCGTTCTTTGTGCTTCGATAGCACTGAGAAGTGGGGTCATGTGCTTCGGTGGCACCCGGACGTGAGGCCATGTGCTTCGGTGGCACATGGACTGTGTGCTTCGGTGGCACCCAGACACGGGTATGTGTGCTATGGTGGCACCTAGAGATGGTGCCATGTGCTTCGATGGCACCCAGACACGGGGCATGTGTTTCGGTGGCACTCATATGTGGGGCTGTGTGCTTCGATGGCACCCAGAAGCGGTTCCGTGTGCTTCGGTGGCACCCGAATGCGGGTCTGTGTGCTTTGGTGGCACCTAGACAAGGGGCTATGTGCTTCGGTGGCAACCGGACTTGGGGCAGAGTGCTTCAGTGGCACATGGATGCGGGTCTGTGTGCTTCGGTGACACCTAGATGCGGGGCCGGGTGCTTTGGCAGCACCCGGACTTGGGGCCGTCTGCTTTGGTTGCACCCGGACTCAGGTCTGTGTGCTTCGGTGGCACCCGTATGTGGGCTGTGTGCTTTGGCGGCATCCGGATGTGGGGCCGTGTGCTTCGGTGGCACCTAGACATGGGCCATGTGCTTCGGTGGCACCCAGATGCGGGGCATAGTGCGTTGGTGGCACACGGATGCGGGTCTGTGTGTTTCGGTGGCATGCAGACACAAGGTCTTGTGCTTCACGGGCACTCATATGTGAAGCCGTGTGCTTCGGTTGTACCCAGACGCCGGTCTGTGTGCTTCGGTAGCACTTAGAAGCGGGGCCTTGTGCTACAGTGGCACCTGGACGTTGATATGTGTGCTTCAGTGGCACCTGTACAGGGAGGTTGTGTGCTTCGGGGGCACCCGGATGCAGGTTTGTGTGCTTCGGTGGCACCCATTCAACGGGGAACTGTACTTTGGTGGCACCCAGACACGAGGCCGTGTTCTTCATGGGCACTCGTACGTGGAGTCTTGTGCTTTGGAGGAACCCGGACGCTGGTCCTTGTGCTTCGGTAGCACCGAGAAGCGGGGCCATGTGCTTCGGTGGAAAGCGGACGAGGAGCCATGTGCTTCGGTGGCACATGAACGTTGGTCTGTGTGCTTCGGTGGCACTTAGACACGGGTCTGTGTGCTACGGTGGCACCTAGACACCGGGCCATGTGCTTCGGTGGCACCCGGACGCGGGGCAGAGTGCTTCGGTGGCACACGGACATGGGTCTGTGTGCTTCGGTGGCACCCAGACACGAGGCAGTGTGCTTCAGCGGCACTCGTACATGGAGCTGTGTTCTTCAATGGTACCTGGATGCCGGTCTTTGTGCTTCGGTAACACCGAGAAGCGGGGCCGTGTGCTTCGGTAGTACCCGGATGCGGGTCTGTTTGCTTCGGTGGTACCTAGACATGGGGCCATGTGCTTCGGTGGCACCCAGACATGGGGCCGTGTGCTTCGGTGGCACTCGTATGTGGGGCCGTGTGCTTCGATGACACCCAGATGTGGGGCAGAGTGCTATGGTTGCACACAGACGCGGGTCTGTGCTTAAGTGGCACCCAGACACGTGGCCGTGTGCTTCAGGGGCACTCATATGTGGAGCCGTGTACTTCGGAGGTACCCGGACGCCGGTCTTTGTGCTTCGGTAGCACTGAGAAGCAGGGCCATGTGCTTTGGTGGAAACAAGACATGGGGCCATGTGCTTCGGTGGCACATGGATGTTGGTCTGTGAGCTTCAGTGGCACCCAGACACGGGTCTGTGTGCTACGATGGCACCTAGAGACGGGGCCATGTGCTTCGGTGGCACCCGGACACGGGGCAGAGTGCTACGGTGGCACATGGACGCTGGTCTGTGTGCTTTGGTGGCACCCAGACACGAGGCTGTGTGCTACAGTGGCACTCGTACGTGGAGCCGTGTTCTTCAATGGTACAGGGACACCGGTCTTTGTGCTTTGGTGGCACCCAGATGCAGGTTTGTGTGCTTTGGTGGCACCTAGACACGGGGCCATGTGCTTCGGTGGCACCCGGACGAAGGGCCATGTGCTTCGGTGGCACACGGATGCTGGTCTGTGTGCTTCGGTGGCACCCAGACATGGGGCTGTGTGATTCGGTGATACTCGTATGTGGAGCTTTGTGCTTCGGTGGCACCCATTCAGGGGGTTGTGTGCTTTGGTGGCACCCAGATGCGTGGCAGAGTTCTATGGTGGTACACGGATGCGGATCTGTGTGCTTCGGTGGCACCCAGACACGAGGCTGTGCTTCAGGGGCACTCATGTGGAGTGCTTCGGTGGTACCCGGAGGCCGGTCTTTGTGCTTCGGTAGCACCGAGAAGCAGGGCCATGTGCTTCGGTGGCACCCGGACGCGGGTCTGTGTGCTTCGGTGGCACCTAGAGACGGGGTCATGTGCTTCTGTGGCACCCAGACGAGGGACCACGTGCTTGGTCACTCACAGACGCAGGTGTGTGTGCTTCGGTGGCTCCCAGACACGGGGCTGTGTGCTTCAGTGGTACTCGTATGTGAAGCTGTGTGCTTCGGTGGCACCCGGTTGCGGGCCCGTGTGCTTCGGTAGCACCCAGACGCGGGTCTGTGTGCTTCGGTGTCACCTAGACATCGGGTCATGTGCTTCGGTCGCACTCTTATGCAGGGCTGTGTGCTTTGGTGGCACCTGTTCAGGGGGTCATGTGCTTCGGTTGCACACGGACGCGGGTCAGAAAGCTACGGTGGCACATGAACGTGGGTCTGTGTGCTTCGGTGGCACCTAGACACAAGGTCGTGTGCTTCAGGGGCACTCGTACGTGCAGCCGTGTGCTTCGGAGGTACCCGGACACCGGTGTTTGTGCTTCGGTAGCACCGAAAAGTGGGACCATGTTCTTCGGTGGCACCCAGATGCGGGTCTGTGTGCTTCGGTGGCACCTAGACACGGGACCATGTGCTTCGGTGGCACCCGGACGAGGGCCATGTGCTTCGGGGGTACTTGTATGTGAAGCCGTGTGCTTCGGTGGAACCTAGACATGGGGTCATGTGCTTCGGTGGCACCCGGATGCGGGTCTGTGTGCTTCGGTGTCACCTAGACATGGGGTCATGTGCTACGGTCGCACTCTTATGCAGGGCTGTGTGCTTCTGCGGCACCTGTTCAGGGGGTCATGTGCTTCGGTGGTATAAGGACGCGGGGCAGAAAGCTATGGTGGCACACGAACGTGGGTCTGTGTGCTTCGGTGGCACCCAGACACAAGGCCGTGTGCTTCAGGGGCACTCGTATGTGCAGCCGTGTGCTTCGGAGGTACCCGGACGCCGGTCTTTGTGCTCCGGTAGCACCGAGAAGTGAGACCATGTTCTTCGGTGGCACCCAGATGTGGGTCTGTGTTCTTCGGTGGCACGTAGACACGGGGCCATGTGCTTCGGTGGCACATGGACCCAGGTCTTTGTGCTTTGGTGGCACCCAGACACGTGGCCGTGTGTTTCGGTGCTACTGGTATGTGAAGCCATGTGCTTTGGTGGCACCCAGATGTGGGGCAGAGTGCTATGGTGGCACACGGACGCGGGTCTGTGCTTCGGTGGCACCCAGACACGAGGCCGTGTGCTTCAGGGGCACTCATATGTGGAGCCGTGTACTTCGGACTTACCTTTGTGCTTCGGTAGCACCGAGAAGCGGGGCCATGTGCTTTGGTGGAAACCAGACATGGGGCCATGTGCTTCAGTGGCACATGGACGTTGGTCTGTGTGCTTCAGTGGCACCCAGACACGGGTCTGTGTGCTACGGTGGCACCTAGAGACGGGGCCATATGCTTCGGTGCCACCCGGATGTGGGGCAGAGTGCTACGGTGGCACATGGACGCTGGTCTGTGTGCTTTGGTGGCACCCAGACACGAGGCTGTGTGCTACAGGGGCACTCGTACGTGCAGCCGTGTTCTTCAATGGTACAGGGACGCCGTTCTTTGTGCTTCGGTAACACGAGAAGCGGGGCCGTGTGCTTTGGTGGCACCCAGATGCGGGTCTGTGTGCTTTGGTGGCACCTAGACACGGGGCCATGTGCTTTAGTGGCAGCCGTACAGGGAGGCTGTGTGCTTCGGTGGCACCCGGATGTGGGTCTGTTTGCTTCGGTGGCACCTAGACACGGGGACATGTACTTCGGTGGTACCCAGACGAAGAGCCATGTGCTTCGGTGGCACACGGATGCGGGGCAGAGTGCTTTGGTGGCATACGGACATGGGTTTGTGTGCTTCGGTGGCACCCAGACACAAGGCCATGTGCTTCAGGGGCACTCGTACGTGGAGCCATGTGCTGAAGGGGTACCCGGACGCCGGTCTTTTTGCTTCGGTAGCACCGAGAAGCGGGGCCATGTGCTTCGGTGGAAACCGGACGCGGGGCCATGTGCTTCGGTGGCACGTGGACGTTGGTCTGTGTGCTTCGGTGGCACCTGGACACGGGTCTGTGTGCTACGGTGGCACCTAGACACCGGGCCATGTGCTTCGGTGGCACCCGGACGCGGAGCAGAGTGCTTCGGTGGCACACGGACATGGGTCTGTGTGCTTCGGTGGCACCCAGACATGAGGCCGTGTGCTTCAGGAGCACTCGTACGTGGATCCGTGTTCTTCAATGGTACCTGGACACCTGTCTTTGTGCTTCGGTAACACCAAGAAGCGGGGCCGTGTGCTTCAGTGGCACCCGGATGCGAGTCTGTGTGCTTTGGTGGCACCTAGACACGGGGCCATGTGCTTCGTTGGCACCCGGACGCAGGGCCATATGCTTCGGTGGCACACGGATGCGGGTCTTTGTGCTTCGGCGGCACCCAGACACGGGGCCGTGTGCTTCGGTGGCATCCAGACGCGGTGCCGAGTGCTATGGTGGCACACGGACGCGGGTCTGTGTGCTTCGGTGGCACCCAGACACGAGGCCATGTGCTTCAGGGGCCCTCATACGTTGCACCTAGACGCGGGTCTGTGTGCTTTGGCGGCACCCGGACGTGGGCCCATGTGCTTCGGTGGCACCTGGACTCGGGTCTGTGTGCTTCGGTGGCACCCGTATGTGAGCTGTATGCTTCGATGGCACCCATAAGCGGGGCCGTGTGCTTCGGAGGCACCCGGATCTGTGTGCTTTGGTGGCACCTAGACAAGGGGCCATGTGCTTCGGTGGCACATGGACGCGGGGCAGAGTGCTTCGGTGGCAACTATACGCGGGGCCGTGTGCTTTGGCGGCACCCGGACGTGGGGCCGTGTACTTCGGTGGCACCCGGACGCGGCTATGTGTGCTTCGGTGGCACCCGTATGTGGGCTGACACGAGTCCCTGTGCTTCAGGTGCACTCATACGTGGAGCCGTGTTCTTCAATGTTACCTGGACACCAGTCTTTGTGCTTCGGTAACACCGAGAAGCGGGGCCGTGTGCTTCGGTGACACCCAGATGCGTGTCTGTGTGCTTCGGTGGCACCTAGACACGGGGCCATGTGCGTTACGGTGGCACCCGGACGCAGGGCCATGTGCTTCGGTGGCACAAGGATGTGCAGCCGTGTGCTTCGGAGGTACCCGGACGCCGGTCTTTGTGCTCCGGTAGCACCGAGAAGTGAGACTATGTTCTTCGGTGGCACCCAGATGCAGGTCTGTGTGCTTCGCTGGCACCTAGATACGGGGCCATGTGCTTTGGTGGCACCCGGACGAGGGGCCATGTGCTTCTGTGGTACATGTACGTGGGTCTGTGTGCTTCGGTGGCACCCAGAGACGAGGCTGTGTGCTTCAGGGGCACTCGTACGTGGAGCCATGTGCTTCGGTGGTACTCGGACGCCAATATTTGTGCTTCGGTAGCATTGAGAAGCGGGGCCACGTGCTTCGGTGGCACCCGGACGCGGGGCAGAATGCTTCGGTGGCACCCGGACTCAGGGCCGTGTGCTTCTGTAGCACATGAACGTGGGTCTGTGTGCTTCAGTGGCACCCAGACACGGGTCTGTGTGCTTCGATGGCACCTGTACAGGGAGGCCATGTGCTTCGGTGGCACCTGGACACGGGTTTGTGTGCTTCTTTGGCACCATGACATGGGGCCATGTGCTTCAATGGCACCCGGACGCGGGGCTGAGTGCTTCGATGGCACATGGACGCGGGTCTGTGTGCTTCGGTGGCACGAGCACATGGTGCACTGTGCTTCGGTAGCACCCGGACGTGGGGCCGTGTGCTTCGGTGGCACTCGTATGTGGGCTGTGTGCTTTGGCGGCACCCGGACGTGGGGCCGTGTGCTTCGGTGGCACCCAGTCGCGGGTCTGTGTGCTTCGGTGGCACCTAGACATGGGCCATGTTCTTCGGTGGCACCCAGACGCGGGGCAGAGTGCTTCGGTGGCACACGGACGCGGGTCTGTGTGTTTCGGTGGCACGCAGACACAAGGCCTTGTGCTTCAGGGGCACTCGTACTCAGAGCCGTGTGATTCGGTGGTACCCGGACACCGGTCTTTGTGCTTCGGTAGCACTGAGAAGCGGGGCTATGTGCTTCGGTGGCACCCAGACGCTGGTCTGTGTGCTTCGGTGGCACCCAGACACGGGTCTGTGTGCTTCGGTGGCACACAGACGTGGGTCTGTATGCTTCGGTGGCACACGGACGCTGGTCTGTGTGCTTAGGTGGCATTTAGACGTGGGGCCGTGTGCTTCAGGGACACTCGTACGTGGAGCCGTGTTCTTCGGTGGTACCTGGACGCCAAGTTTTGTGCTTCGGTAGCACCGAGAAGCGGACCCATGTGATTTGGCGGCACCCGGACGCGGGTCTGTGTGCTTCGGTGGCAACCAGACACGTGTATGTGTGCTTCGGTGGCACTCACATGTGGGGCCATGTGCTTCGGTTGCACCCGTACAGGTAGGCCGTATGCGTCAGTGGCACCCTTATGCGGATGTGTATGGTTCGGTGGCACCCAAACACGGGTCTGTGTGCTTCGGTGACACCCATACAGGGAGGCCATGTGCTTCAGTGGCACCCGGACACGGGTTTGTGTGCTTCTGTGGCACCCAGATGCAGGGCCATTTGCTTCGGTGGCACCCAGATTTGGGGCTATGTGCTTCGGTGGCATACGGACCACGGCTCTGTGTGTTTCGGTGGCACTCGTATGTGGGGCCGTGTGCTTCAGTTGCACCCGAATGCAGATATGTGTGCTTCTGTGGCACCTAGACAAGGGGCCATGTGCTTCGGTGGCATCCGGACGCGGGGCAGAGTGCTTCGGTGGCACACGGATGCGGGTCTGCGTGCTTAGGTGGCACCTAGATGCGGGGCCATGTGCTTCGGTGGCACATGGACGTGGGTTTGTGTGCTTCGGTGGCACGCAGACACAAGGCCTTGTGCTTCAGGGGCACTCGTACATGAAGCCGTGTGCTTCGGAGGTACCCGGACGCCGGTCTTTGTGATTCGGTAGTACCAAAAAGCGGGGCAATGTGCTTCGGTGGCAGCTGGACGCAGGGCCATGTGCTTCTATGGCACATGGACGTGGATCTGTGTGCTTCGGTGGCACCCACACACGTGTCTGCGTGCGTCGGTGGCACTAGTAGGTGGGGCCTTGTGATTCGGTTGCACCCGAATGTGGGTCTGTGTGCTTCGGTGGCACCTAGACAAGGGGCCATGTGCTTCGGTGGCATCCGGATGTGGGTCTGTGTGCTTAGGTGTCACCTAGACGCGGGGCCGTGTGCTTCAGGGGCACTCGTACGTGGAGCCGTGTTCTTTGGTGATACCCGGACGCTGGTCTTTGTGCTTCCGTACCACTGAGAAGCGGGGCCATGTGCTTTGGTGGCATACAGACATGGGTCTCTGTGCTTCGGTGGCACACAGACACGGGTCTGTGTGCTTCGGTGGCACCCGTACAGGGAGGCCGTGTGCTTCGGTGGCACCTGGACACGGGTTTGTGTGCTTCTGTGGCACCTTGACATGGGGCCATGTGCTTTGGTGGAACCCAGATGCGGGGCTATGTGCTTCGGTGGCACCCAGACACGCGGCGTGTGTTTCGGTGGCACTCGTATGTGGGGCTGTGTGCTTCGATGGCAACCGGAAGCGGGACCGTGTCCTTCGGTGGCACCCGAATGCGGGTCTGTGTGCTTTGGTGGCACCTAGACAAGGGGCCATGTGCTTTGATGGCACCCGAACGGGGGGCAGAGTGCTTCGATGGCACACAGACGCGGGTTTGTGTGCTTCGGTGGCACGAGCACACAGTGCAGTGTGCTTCGGTGGCACCCGGACGTGGGGCCGTGTGCTTCGGTGGCACCCAGACGCTGGTCTGTGTGCTTCGGTGGCACCTAGACATGGGCCATGTGCTTCGGTGGCACCCAGACGCGGGGCAGAGTCCTTCGGTGGCACACGGATGCGGGTCTGCGTGCTTAGGTGGCACCTAGATGCGGGGCCATGTGCTTCAGTGGCACATGGACGTGGGTTTGTGTGCTTCGGTGGCACGCAGACACAAGGCCTTGTGCTTCAGGGGCACTCGTACATGAAGCCGTGTGCTTCGGAGGTACCCGGACGCCGGTCTTTGTGATTCGGTAGTACCAAAAAGCGGGGCAATGTGCTTCGGTGGCAGCTGGACGTAGGGCCATGTGCTTCTATGGCACATGGACGTGGATCTGTGTGCTTCGGTGGCACCCACACACGTGTCTGTGTGCGTCGGTGGCACTAGTAGGTGGGGCCTTGTGATTCGGTTGCACCCGAATGTGGGTCTGTGTGCTTCGGTGGCACCTAGACAAGGGGCCATGTGCTTCGGTGGCATCCGGATGTGGGTCTGTGTGCTTAGGTGTCACCTAGACGCGGGGCCGTGTGCTTCAGGGGCACTCGTACGTGGAGCCGTGTTCTTTGGTGATACCTGGACGCTGGTCTTTGTGCTTCCGTACCACTGAGAAGCGGGGCCATGTGCTTTGGTGGCATACAGACATGGGTCTCTGTGCTTCGGTGGCACACAGACATGGGTCTGTGTGCTTCGGTGGCACCCGTACAGGGAGGCCGTGTGCTTCGGTGGCACCTGGACACGGGTTTGTGTGCTTCTGTGGCACCTTGACATGGGGCCATGTGCTTTGGTGGCACCCAGAGGCGGGGCTATGTGCTTCGGTGGCACCCAGACACGGGGCGTGTGTTTCGGTGGTACTCGTATGTGGGGCCATGTGCTTCGGTGGCACCCAGACGCGGGGCAGAGTCCTTCGGTGGCACACGGACGCGGGTCTGTATGCTTTGGTGGCACACGGACACGGGTCTATGTGCCTAGGTGGCATTTAGACGTCGGGCCGTGTGCTTCAGGGACACTTGTACGTGGAGCCGTGTTCTTCGGTGGTACCTGGATGCCAAGTTTTGTGCTTCGGTAGCACCGAGAAGCGGGCTGTGTGCTTCGGTGGCAACCAGACACGGTTATGTGTGCTTCGGTGGCACTCGCATGTGGGGCCTTGTGCTTCGGTTGCACCAATACAGGTAGGCCGTATGCGTCAGTGGCACCCTGATGCGAGTGTGTATGCTTCGGTAGCACCCATACAGGGAGGCCATGTGCTTCTGTGGCACCCAGACGCAGGACCATGTGCTTCGGTGGCACGCGAATGCGGGGCCAAGTGCTTCAGTTGCACCCGAATGCAGATCTGTGTGCTTCTGTGGCACCTAGACAAGGGGCCATGTGCTTCGGTGGCATCCGGACGTGGGGCAGAGTGCTTCGGTGGCACACGGATGCGGGTCTGCGTGCTTAGGTGGCACCTAGATGCTTGGCCATGTGCTTCGGTGGCACCCGGACACGGGGCAGTGTGCTTCGGTGACACCCAGACACGAGGCCTTGTGCTTCGGTGGCACACAGACGCAGGGCCATATGCTTCTGTGGTACAAGGATGCGGGTCTGTGTGCTTCGGTGGCACCCGGACGAGGGGCCATGTGCTTCTGTGGCACATGGACGCGGGTCTGTGTGCTTCGGTGGCACCCATACACGAGGCTGTGTGCTTCAGGGGCACTCGTACGTGGAGCCGTGTGCTTCGATGGTACCCGGACGCCAATATTTCTGCTTCGGTAGCACTGAGAAGCGGGGCCACATGCTTCGGTTGCACCCGGACACGGGGCAGAGTGCTACGGTGGCACACGAATGCGGGTCTGTGTGCTTCGGTGGCACCCAGACACGAGACCGTGTTCTTCATGGGCACTCGTACATGGAGCTTCGGAGGTACCCGGACGCCGGTCTTTGTGATTCGGTAGCACCCAAAAGCGGGGCCATATGCTTCTGTGGCACCCGGACGCAGGGTCATGTGCTTCTATGGCACATGGACGTGGATCTGTGTGCGTCGGTGGCACACAGACACGGGTCTGTGTGCTTCAGTGGCACCCGTACAGGGAGGCCGTGTGCTTAAGTGGCACCCAGAAGCGAGGCCGTGTGCTTCCTTGGCACTGTGAGGTGGGGCCATATGCTTTGGTGGCACCCCGACGCAGGGCCATGTTCTTCAATGGCACCCATACGCAGGGCCGTGTGCTTCGGTGACACCCAGATGTCGGGATATGTGCTTCAATGGCACCTGTAAGCGGGACCATGTGTTTCGGTGGCACCCGTACACGGTGCCTTGTGCTTCAATGGCACATGTACGCGGGGCCGTGCGCCTTGGTGGCAACCGGATGCCGGGCCGAGTTCTTCGGTGGCACCTGTACACGGGATTGTGTGCTTCGGTGGCACCCAGACGCGGGTCAGCATGCTTCGGTGACACCCAGACACGAGGCCTTGTGCTTCAGGGGCAATCGTACATGGAGCCATGTGCTTTGATGGTACCCGGATGCCGATCTTAGTGCTTCGGTAGCACCGAGAAACGGGGTCATGTGCTTCGATGGCACACGCACTCAGGACCATGTGCTTCTGTGGTACACGGACGCAGGTCTGTGTGCTTCGGTGGCACCCAGACGAGGGGCCATGTGCTTCGGTGGCACCCGGAGGCGGGGCCATGTGCTTCGGTGACACTCAGACATGGGGCGTGTGTTTCGGTGGCACTCAGACATGAGGCCGTGTACTTCAGTTGCACCCGAATGCAGATCTGTGTGCTTATGTGGCACCTAGACAAAGGGCCATGTGCTTCGGTGGCATCCGGATGCGGGGCAGAGTGGTTCGGTTGCACACGGATGCGGGTCTGCGTGCTTAGGTGGCACCTAGATGCGGGGCCATGTGCTTCGGTGCCACCCGGACGAGGGGCAGAGTGCTTCGGTGCCACCCAGACACGAGCCCTTGTGCTTCAGGGTCACTCGTATATGAAGCCGTGTGCTTCGATGGTACCCAGACGCCGATTTAAGTGCTTCAGTAGCACCGAGAAGCGGGGCCATGTGCTTCAGTGGTACACGGATGCGGGTCTGTGTGCTTCGGTGGCAACCAGACACGGGTCTGTGTGCTTCGGTGGCACTCGCATGTGGGGCCATGTGCTTCGGTTGCACCCGTACAGGTAGGCCGTATGCGTCGGTGGCACCCAGATGCGGGTGTGTATGCTTCGGTGGCACCCAGACATGGGTCTGTGTGCTTCGGTGACACCCATACAGGGAGGCCATGTGCTTCGGTGGCACCCGGACACGGGTTTGTGTGCTTCTGTGGCACCCAGGCGCAGGGCCATGTGCTTCAATGGCACCCATACGCAGGCCGTGTGCTTCGGTGACACCCAGGTGCCGGGATATGTGCTTCAATGGCACCTGTAAGCGGGACCGTGTGTTTCGGTGGCACCCGTACGCGGTGCCTTGTGCTTTAATGGCACATGTACGCGGTGCCGTGTGCCTTGGTGGCAACCGGATGCCGGGCTGTGTTCTTCGGTGGCACCCGTACACGGGATTGTGTGCTTCGGTGGCACCCGGACGTGGGGCTGTGTGCTTCGGTGGCACCCGGATGCCAAGCCCTGTGCTTCAGTGGGACTCAAACTCGAGGACCTTGTGCTTCTGTGACACGTGGATGCTGTTCTTTGTGCTTCGGTGGCCCGCAGACGTCGGACTTTGTGCTTCGATAGCACATGGACTTTGGGCAGTGTGCTTCGTTTGTACCCGGATGTCAGGCCTTGTGCTTTGGTGGAAAAAAAAAACAGAGGCAGACCAATTGCCAATGAGTGTGACCTGGAGGGTAAACTCTCCAGTAATTCATTTTCAGATAACATACTGTATGTTAGTGGTTGTATTATTATCTACAGTTTGGTTGTAATTTCATATTTTGATAGCTTGTCATATTCTTATATGCGTACATAGATGACCCATAGCATGGCATTATATTCTCTACCAGTGGATTTAACTGTGCTGCAAACATTTAGCCATGTGCTTCGGTGTCAGGCAGATGTTGGTCAATGTGCTTCGGTGGCACGTGGATGTTGGTCCGTGTACTTTGGTGGCACATGGACACGGGGCCGTGCATTTCAGTGACATTCGATGACGTGGCCGTATGCTTCAGTGGCATACGGATGCTGGGTCATATGCTTCAGTGACAAGCGGAAACCAGGCTACGTGCTTTGTTGGCACGTGGAAGTTGAGCTGTGTGCTCTGGTGGCACGCAGATGCCAGGCCGTGTGTTTTGGTGGCAAAGAGACGCCGGGCCGCATACTTCAGCAGCATGTGGACATCAGACCATGTGCTTATGTGGCATCTGTTCGGGCCATGTGCTTCAGTGGCACACAGAAGTCGGGTCATTACACAGTACACAGCAGGGGCACATTTATAAGATTATCTTAGCACAGGAACATTTTATTTAAACACATCCAATTGTGGAACTTATTATTCAATATGTATTGATTAAAATGAACTTTTGTTCATTGGAAAACCCCTTTAAGTACCAGATGTGGAGCTGTAAGCAGAGTGACGGATAACTAGGACACAGCAAAGAGCTGCATCCAGGATCATGGGACCAGGGACACAGCCGGGATCAGGTTCATGACCACAAGCTATAACTAGAAATAGGCCTTGGACATAACCAGTATATAGCAGGAGCAGATCATGGACTCAGAACTAGGAGATGTGAGGAACAGAGGCCAGGACAAATTTAGGTTGGGAAGCATGGACAGCATCCAGGATTAGGTGAGTAGTCACAGCACAGGCCACGTACAGGGAGTAATTGGCTTGGGCAGGAATTTGTTGCATCCTCAGTGAAATCACATGTGAACGCATACTCGCACAGTGTCTGTTGTTGCAGAGATCAAAGCAGCGACAAGGTGCAACAAGATGTGGACACTAGACGATAAGAGGTGGCCGGGGCATGGAGGTCTCACGCAGCAAACAGTGGCCAAACAAGAGCAAGTCACAGCAAGGACACAATCCAAGCAGCACCGCAGTAGCCAAGTAAGTCTTATTCTAATTGATTGGATGGGGCTGTATTGTCAGATGAAGATGCATGCAGTAAGGAAGGAAATATGTTTAACATGTTAATAAAGTGTTTGAAAGCTGAGAAGTGTTATAAGAAAGAGGTGATCACTACATGGCTGAAAGCTCAGAACAGTGAGATACTAGTCACAGCGCAGGGTGTGTTCATTGTCATCCACTTATACATTTGTAGTAAGAGCATCAGGGAAGGAGAGTACGTGGATGTTTTTTGTTTTTTTTAACCTAAGTCTTGGCAGCGAAGACAGACTTAGATAGGTAGTGAGGAAGCAGAGGAGAAATTATTAATGGAATTCACAAAAAAAATATTTTCCATTTTCAAGACTGTCCTATATAGGAATACAAGTGGACTCGCTAAAAGGGCAGTGTAGGCAGCCGGCTGTCAAGTTGATTACTGGAAGATGGAAAGGTGAATGCGGTGTGATGTGATGGTGAGAAATTTTTAGCCATTGTTGGATTCCCTGAAGTTTACATGTAGGGTGATTCTGATGGGGAAGATCTCTTTCAGCCATATGCCATTAAGCTCAATTGGGATGAAGAAAAGGTTTCATAAGATCGGGGTTATGGACTAATTGAACAAAGATTTGGCGGTGTGCAAAAAAATTCTAACAGCTTTTAATGAACCTAGGCGGCACTGAAAACTGGGGTAGAAGGTGATCAGTAAGTATTGTAACACAATAATACTACATAGCATACATACAGTGAAGGAAGTAATTATTTGATCCCTTGCTGTTTTTGTACGTTTGCCCACTGACAAAGACATGGACAGTCTATAATTTTAAGGGTAGGTTAATTTTAACATTGAGAGATAGAATATCCCCCCAAAAAATCACATTGTATATGTTAGATAAATTTATTTGCATTTTGCAGTGAGAAATAAGTATTTGATTCCTCTGGAAAACAACAATTAATACTTGGTGGCAAAACCTTTGTTGGCAAGCACAGCAGTCAGACTTTTTTTGTACTTGATGATGAGGGTTGCGCACATGTCAGGAGGAATTTTGGTCCACTCCTCTTTGCAGATCATCTCTAAATCATTCAGATTTTGAGGCTGTCGATTGGCAACTCGAAGCTTCCACTCCCTCCACTCCTTTGTTGCCTTGGCTGTATGTTTTTCATTATCTTGCTGGAAGACCCTGTCCCGACCCATTTTTAATGTCCTGGTGGAGGGAAGGAGGTTGTCACTCAGGATTTTACGGTACATGGCTCCATCCATTCTCCCATTGATGCGGTGAAGTAGTCCTGTGCCCTTAGCAAAGAGACACACCCAAAACATGTTTCCACCTCCATGCTTGACAGTGGGGATGGTGTTCTTTGGGTCATAGACAGCATTTCTCTTCCTCCAAACACAGCGAGTTGAGTTAATGCCAAAGAGCTCAATTTTTGTCTCATCTGACCACAGCACCTTCTCCCAATAACTCACAGAATCATCCAGGTGTTCATTGGCAAACTTCAGATGGGCCTGCTCTTGTGATGAGCGAGTATGTTCAGTTAACCCTTTCGACAAGTATGCTCGGGCGAGTACCAAGTATCTTCAGTGTGCTTGTTTGACAGTTTTAATACATGTGAGGAATGCTTAAGAAACAAGCATTCTTCACATGTATTAAAGCTGTCAAACAGTCGCAAATCATGCACATGGGAGTGATTCAAACATATCACTGAGCATGCTGAAGATACTCTGTACTCGCCCGACCAATGGTTTTCTTGGTGACTGTGGTCCCAGCTACCTTGAGATCATTAACAAGTTCCCCCTCTGTAGTTTTATGCTGATCTCTCACCTTCCTCATGATCAAGGCTACCTCATGAGGTGAGATTTTGCATGGTGCCCCAGATCGATGTTGATTGACAGTAATTTTGTACTTCTTCCATTTTCTTACTATTGCACCAACAGTTGTCTTCTTCTTATCCAGCATCTTACTTATGTTTTTTAGCCCATTCCAGCTTTGTGCAGGTCTATGATCTTGTCCCTGACATCCTTAGAAAGCTCTTTGGTCTTGCCCATGTTGTAGAGGTTAGAGTCTGACGGATTAATTGAGTCTGTGGACTGGAGTCTTTTATACAGGTGACTATGTAAGACAGCTGTCTTTAATGCAGGTAACAAGTTGATTAGGAGCGTCTAACTAGTCTGTAGGAGCCAGAACTCATAATGGTTTGTAGGGGATCAAATACTTATTTCTCACTGCAAAATGCAAATAAATGTATCTAATTTATACAATGTGATTTTCTTGATTTTTTGGGGGGATATTCTATCTCTCAATGTTAAAATTAACCTACCCTTAAAATTATAGACTGTTCATGTCTTTGTCAGTGGGCAAACTTACAAAAACAGCAATTGATCAAATAATTATTTCCTTCCCTGTATCTAGAAAGGTTTACAAGATAATATGTTTGTCGGGAGTTCTTCTTTAAAGAGGATCTGTCACTTGCCATAAATATGGAAATATTTTACCTGGTCTAAATGATTTTGTTTCCCTGATGTTGTTTTGGAAAAAAAAAATCATATTAATGGCAAATGACAGTTTCTCTTTAAAACATGCATTTTGTAAGCTCTTTAATGCTACTGCACTTTGGTCATTGTGGCCCAGTTTTTGTGCAACTTGCAACGTCACATATTATTTCATACATATTGTTTTTTTAGCTCTGTCTTGTCAGTACATCACATTCATCTTATTCCCCTCTTGCTTTCCTAAACTGAAGGCTATATATCTCCATGGCATTCTGACCTCATGACTGGTCAACAAAAGCCTGACCCCGAGGAGCAATCCTGGTCTTCAGAATTTGCACGATGGGGAAGACCAAGAACAAGCAGGGCCCTTGACAGCAGAACATCTTGACCACAAAGGAGTTTCAGAAGAAAAACTGTTACCCCCTGCAGCTTTTTTTACATTTAAAATAGAGTTTATACTTTAATGATTTTAATTAAAAAGTCAATGCTAAATAAAGTTTTGGAAAATGACATTTATCCGGACTTGTGTTTTATTTACATTATTATTTTAAAATAACTGTTACATGACTTCTTTTAAGTGAGGTTTAGCTGAGGCTCTAACAGCCTTTACCTATCCTCCATTTTTATGGTAGGTTGGAGAATGGCTTTCCGGATGCTAAGGTGGCCATAGACATGAGTTGGCTATTGACAAGACACTTGTCCTGCCAACACTTATCTTTTCCGACTTCCCATTATAATAGAATGATCAGTATGACTGAGGGTTTACGTGTAGTCAATAGGGACAGCCACTGCTAGACACTAGAGATGAGCAGATTGATGTGCGAGATTTCGGTACAGCATCTAGGTCAGTGGTACCTGGCAGTTACACAGAAGGCCCAAAAATCAATGATCTGCCTGTCAACTGAAAATGCTGACAGGCTGACTCTTATAAAAATGAACAAGGGCTGGATTGGGCCAGGCTTCTCAACACCACCGAATGATAGCAGCGTGAGAAACTCAAATCCAGTGTCTTTTCTTGGGAGGTGTATTCCCATGCACCTTTTCACACCCACACATGGGTATACGCTTCCTGATTTGGCTATTTGCTCTTGTCCTCCTCCTTCTCCTCATCCTCCACCACCATATCACCATGATGACCGTGGTCCGTGATGCAACACCCACATAATTTTTTTAAAGGGTGTTTATGATGTCCGTTAAAAAATTTTTTTATACAGTATGTTCATGTATACTCCCCCCAGGGGTAAATGTTTGTCAGCCCATACACTTAGTGCATGGGCATTACAAGTATAGGAGGCCCGCTCCTTTCTAATGCGAACATTTTTTTATGAGGCCCTCCTCCACGTCTCTTCCAAGGGGCATTGAAGTGCCTCCAAATTTTTGGCAGCCCTTGCATTCACTGCATAGGCCAACACTATGGGAGACTCTCTCTTTTCTAATGGGAATTTGTCGTTACTGTGGCCCTGCTCCGTGTGTCTTTAAATTGTTAGTGGGGTTTTTCCTAAAATTGGTCAGCCGTTGGACTCACTGCATACTCTATAACTGTATAGCAGACCCTCTCCTTTCTAATGGGAACATGTCGTACCTTATTACTGTGGCCCTGCTCTATGTGTCTTTAAATTCTTAGTGGGGTTTTTCCTAAAATTGGTCAGCCGTTGGACTCACTGCATACCCTATAACTGTATAGCAGACCCTCTCCTTTCTAATGAGAACATGTCGTACCTTGTTACTGTGGCCCTGCTCTATGTGTCTTTAAATTCTTAGTGGTGTTTTTCTAAATTTGGTCTGCCGTTGGACTCACTGCATACCCTATAACTGTATAGCAGACCCTCTCCTTTCTAATGGGAACATGTCGTACCTTGTTACTGTGGCCCTGCTCCGCGTGTCTTTAAATTCTTAGTGGGTTTTTTCCTAAAATTGGTCAGCCGTTGGACACACTGCATACCCTATATCTATATAGCAGACCTTCTCCTTTCTAATGGGAACATGTCGTACCTTGTTACTCTGGCCCTGCTCTATGTGTCTTTAAATTCTTATACAAGAGGGAGCCGAAGCACAAAACAACGATCTGTAGCCAATTATATTGAAAAATGTGAAACAATCTTTATTAAACATATAGCCACAGGAAGTCTGGAGAGACTATTGAATGCAAAAAATACATACACAAGCCTAAAAACCTGATTAAAAACAAGCAAGTATCACGCAAAGTACAGATTCCTCTGGGGATACACGCATTGTGCAGGTTGTGCAGGCTTCGCCCTCCCCACCAAGGTAAATATGAGTGATTGCCATGGGACATGATGTGAGGGTAGGATATAGATTTATCTGAATGGGGGCATCTTGGATACATATAGATCTCTTTTCCTGTATATCTACATATATATCTTCTCTGCTATACAATGTCTTTGTGCAATAGGGATTTGACAATAGAGGAATCTGTACTTTGCGTGATACTTGCTTGTTTTTAATCAGGTTTTTAGGCTTGTGTATGTATTTTTTGCATTCAATAGTCTCTCCAGACTTCCTGTGGCTATATGTTTAATAAAGATTGTTTCACATTTTTCAATATAATTGGCTATAGATCGTTGTTTTGTGCTTCGGCTCCCTCTTGTATATAGTCTATTTGACGATTAGCCTCTTTATATATATCCAATGAGTAAGTTGCAATATGGATAGTATGTTTATATTTTATTTTATAACCTTGGTAGTATGCAACTTGATACTCTATCCTAATTATCCCGTTTGTCTTTAAATTCTTAGTGGGGTTTTTCCCAAATTTTGGCAGCCCTTGCAGTCACAGCATGGGCATTACCACTATAGGAGACCCGCTCCTTTATAATGGGAACATTTTTTTTACTGAGACCCTCCTCTATGTCTCTTCAAAGGTGTATTGGGTTGCGTCCAAATTTTTGGCAGCCCTTCCAGTCACTGGATACGCAATAACAGTATAGAAGACCCACTTGTTAATAATGGGAACAACAAAGCATAGCCGGCTGATGGCTCTCTAACAATAGCTAGGGCCGACTGCTGGCCTTTTAAGAATAGTAAGGGCCATCTGATGTCCCTATAAAAATAGGCTTTATGACTTTCAGAGTCCCTCCATCACAAATAAAAAAGGATGTGTCTGATGAGGTGTCACACACCACATTGCCAGATAAGGTTGTAAAATGTTAAAATGACATTTCCCAGTGAATGCATTTGTCTTAAAAAATAACGTAAAAAAATAAAGCAATAGGATCTTTCTTTAGTATAAAAAACAGCTTCACCAATTTAACCTCAATGTAATCACATTGTTCAGCTCATGCCCCTCCTCCTCCATCTCCAAAATGACCACATCAGTCACAAGCTGACAGCACTGCAGCACTGCCTTGGCCAAGCGGCAACCGGCTGTGCTGAAGATAACATGCTTAATGCTTAATTGACAAACCGCCCAGCACTGCAGAGTTGTTGAAAGCTGTAACACAGCAGCCTGATCTGTGGCTCTTACCGCTGAACATACAGCCAGGCATGGTCGTGTGTGACAATGGGCGGAACCTGGTGACGGAGAAATGACACCCAGAGTAGATACGATTTCCCTCTATGCCAGTCCTTTCACCGAGCTAAATACAACTCTCAGCAAAAAAAGCTGTGGACTGGCTCCGTACCATCCCTGGCCACATTCATCTGTCCACGTGTTTGTGGGTAGGCGGTCCTTCCCAGTATGTGCACTGGAGAGGGCACGGGTAATGTTGTGGGACCCGTGCTTGTGGAAGACGGAGACGACCCCAGGAGAAACAGTGGCGGCTGGGGACCGAGTTTGGACACCCAGCCGCTGCTGGTATGAGGTTATGAAAAGCTTCCGACTTCTCGAGCCTAAATGGCCACATTTCAAGTGAAAGCAGCTTTAGAAGACTTCTTGGGAGAAATGACAGCTGGGTAGATATGGTTTCCCAAGTCCTTTCACCAAGCTAAAGAATATGGCTGTGGTGAAATACAACTCAGCAAAAAAAGCTGTGGACTGGCTCCGTACCTTCCCTGTCCACGTGTTTGTGGTTAGGCGGTCCTTCCCAGTAATTGCACTGGGGAGGGCACGGGTAATGTTGTGGGAACCGTGCTTGTGGAAGGAGGAGACGACACCGGGAGAAACAGTGGCGGCTGGGGACAGGAGTATGGACACCCGGCCGCCTCCTGCATGAGGTTATCAAAAGCTTCCGCCTCCACGAGCCTAAAAGGCCACATTTTCAAGTGCAAGCAGCTGTCAAAAATTTGGCAGTATAGTATTGCAGCCTGTGGGTGGGTTGGTGGCTGGCTGCATACTTGCGCTTGCATTCCAAGGAATGGGGTAGGGACAACTGAACGCTGCACTGGGATAAGGACGTGGACAGTGATTGTTGCAAGTCTGCAACGACAGGTGCATGGCGGGAGGCATCTTCGCATGCGCCAAGGATCACTTATGATGGGCACACTTTTAGGCAGTGATCTGGGAGTCAGAAATGCTTCCAGAGGTCTTCCCCATGCTGTTCCCATGTCTTTTCAGCACTGTATGCATGTGTCTGATGATGTGTCACACACCACATGGCCAGATAAGGTTGTAAAATGTTAAAATTACATTTCCCAGTGAATGCATTTGTCTTTGTTGAAAGCAATGCAAAAGTGCAAAAACGTATCAAAAACGCTACGTGTGAACATAGCCCAAGGTGTGGAGGAGTATTTTTGGTTATTTATTTTGCCTTATATACAAGTCATTACCCTGGAAAGGATGTTCCTTAATATATTTCCCAGGAAAATCCATTTTGGTTTTGTTTTTGTATGTTTTATTGTGAGTCCGTAAAAGTGGTGTAATACTCTGACAACGTTGTTGACAGCAGTGACCTGGGAGTCAGAAATGCTTCCAGGGGTCTTCCCCATGCTTTTCCCATGTCATTTGAGCACTGTTCCCATCGATTTGGGCAATTTTTAGGCCCTCTGCAGACCGCCGGGGGGAGCCGCCGGAAAAATGTTCGAGTTTCCCATAGACTTACATTGGGCTCGTTGCTCGGGTCGAGCACCGGAGTATTCCAATTTGCTCGACCCGAGCAACGAGTACCCGAGCATTTTTGTGCTCGCTCATCACTAATCCTAACCCATATCACTAAAGGAGTTACATGTGCTGTCAGGGTTAGGCCTCAGCTAGCCCAGTACTCAGTCCTGTAGGCAAGCAGCAAAGTCACAGCAGGAATTTCAGTAAGCAACAAGGGTTTTTTTTTTTTAAATGGCCTAAAAAGAGTGAAGAAGCCAAGTTCTAGTTTCAGCAATAAGACAAAAAAAAGAAAATTGGAAAATCATACAATGACATGCCTCAACCATGAAGAACCCTGCAATGCAAATCTCATAAAACAGCAGCACAATGTAAAAGTGGAATTTACCTATAACCAGACAACATGCAAGTAACTTAACCCTTGCACCCGCCAGAGCCCTTCCACTTACCCTGGTCATCACAGCTGCCATCTTTACACCCTCTCATAAAGGCCCTCATCACAGCACACAATCTGCTGACTGCTTCCTCTCTGTGGTTTAAATCCTGGAAGCTGGCAGGAGATTGGCCAGGAGACCATCAGTAAGCAGCTGCTGCAATTCATGTCTGATTTCTAGCCAGGATTGGGGCTCATTCACAGGATTGTATTTTTGGTCCGGGTGCTGTCTGTTGAAATAACGGACCACACTTGGACCATTGTTATTCAGTGGCACAGTGCAGATGAGACATTTTGTTTCACTGAATTTGTGTGAGAAAAATAGTGCAGCGTGCTCTGGTTTCTTCTATAAATCAGATGAGACTCGCACATTCAAGTCTGGGTGCGTAAAAAAAATCAGATGCCATACAGAGCCATAGCATAGCTTTCGATTTTTACAGATACATTGCAAAGGCATTACACATTAATCTAACTCTCTACCTAAACAGCGCATAACAAACACTGCTTGACACATTGACTTGGTGGATAAAAGATTGGCCACAGCCTTTATTAAAATATTAAAACATATCATATAAATATAACCATATTAACATAATTTCTTAAAAGGTTCAAACCATTTTTCCAACACCGCAGCTCGGCCATGAGGCTTAAGCCCGTTAATCAACTACCTGTCCATCCAGATACCTGGACGACTAACGCTAGGCCGTGCCAAAAATTCAGGGAGGGAGGGCAGGGCAGCACTTCAGGTACGACAGTGCCGGAGGACAGACATGAACCTCCGGCACTGCTCCCTTATATCCCCCAGCTGATACCCGCTCCAATCACGGTCCATCTCCAGGGCAAAAAACATATCTCCCCTGTTACGGTGCCCTGAATGGCCGGGCCTTAGATCCAATCAATTCCCTAACTTCTCCTAGCTACATGACCATCTGAAAGCGGCGGGAAAGCCATTCTCCCGCCATTTAACCCTTAACTAAGCAGAACACATAGCATTCCTGGTAATGCCATGTGTTCCCCTCCTCAGGGTCCGGGATCACCAATATATAATATACCATGGCTACAGACACCAGATGGTATATAACAATATGTACACTGGATGTGTTATACTGTCCACAGATATATAAAGTTATATGCACTGACTGAATTGGCTCCTGGCTACAGGATCTCTCATGCTATATTATATGGTTATATATATATATATATATATATATATATATATATACATACACACGAGTATATATATATATACATACACACGAGTATATATATATATACATACACACTGCTCAAAAAAATAAAGGGAACACTTAAACAACAGAATATAACTGCAAGTAAATCAAACTTCTGTGAAATCAAACTGTCCACTTAGGAAGAAACACGGATTGACAATCAATTTCACATGCTGTTGTGCAAATGGAATAGACAATAGATGGAAATTATTGGCAATTATCAAGACACACTCAATAAAAGGAGTAGTTCTGCAGGTGGGGACCGCAGACCACATCTCAGTAGCAATGCTTTCTGGCAGATGTTTTGGTCACTTTTGAATGTTGGTTGTGCTTTCACACTCATGGTAGCATGAGACGGACTCTACAACCCACAGAAGTTGCTCAGGTAGTGCAGCTCATCCAGGATGGCACATCAATGCGAGCTGTGGCAAGAAGGTTTGATTTGTCTGTCAGCGTAGTGTCCAGAGGCTGGAGGCACTACCAGGAGACAGGCCAGTACACCAGGAGACGTGGAGGGGGCCGTAGGAGGGCAACAACCCAGCAGCAAGACCGCTACCTCCGCTTTTGTGCAAGGAGGAACAGGAGAAGCACTGCCAGAGCCCTGCAAAATGACCTCCAGCAGGCCACAAATGTGCATGTGTCTGCACAAACGGTTAGAAACCGACTCCATGAGGGTGGTATGAGGGCCCGACGTCCACAGATAGGGGTTGTGCTCACAGCCCAAGACCGTGCAGGACGCTTGGCATTTGCTACAGAACACCAGGATTGGCAAAGTCGCCACTGGCGCCCTGTGCTCTTCACAGTTGAAAGCAGGTTCACACTGAGCACATGTGACAGACGTGACAGAGTCTGGAGACGACGTGGAGAGCGATCTGCAGCCTGCAACATCCTTCAGCAAGATCGGTTTGGCACTGGGTCAGTAATGGTGTGGGGTGGCATTTCTTTGGAGGGCCGCACAGCCCTCCATGTGCTCGCCAGAGGTAGCCTGACTGCCATTAGGTACCGAGATGAGATCCTCAGACCCCTTGTGAGACCATATGCTGGGGCGGTTGGCCCTGGGTTCCTCCTAATGCAGGACAATGCCAGACCTCATGTGGCTGGAGTGTGTCAGCAGTTCTTGCAAGATAAAGGCATTGAAGCTGTGGACTGGCCCGCCCGTTCCCCAGACCTGAATCCGATTGAGCACATCTGGGACATCATGTCTCGCACCATCCACCAACGTCACGTTGCACCACAGACTGTCCAGGAGTTGGCAGATGCTTTAGTCCAGGTCTGGGAGGAGATCCCACAGGAGACCATCCGCAACCTCATCAGGAGCATGCCCAGGCGGTGTAGGGAGGTCATACAGGCACGTGGAGGCCACACACAACACTGAGCCTCATTTTGACTTGTTTTAAGGACATTACATCAACGTTGGATCAGCCTGTAGTGTGTTTTTCCACTTTAATTTTGGGGGTGACTCCAAATCCAGGCCTCCATTGGTTAATAAATTTGATTTCCATTGATGATTTTTTTGTGTTTTTGTTGTCAGCACATTCAACTTTCTACAGAACAAAGTATTCAATGAAAATATTTCATTCATTCAGATCTAGGATGTGTTATTTGAGTGTTCCCTTTATTTTTTTGAGCAGTGTATATATATATATATATATATATATATATATATGTATGTATATACATAGGGTGGTCCAAAAGTAGGTGGACAGAAAGTGTAATAAGGTTATGAAGGGGGAGATTTATCAAACACTAAATTGCAGCCGCCTGTCTGGATCATCCTCCAATAAACCATGAATTAGACGTGGACGATAAGCTTTCCACCCAATAGATTTCAGGATTCGCATGATAGAAGCTTGTGAAATTCCCAATTCCAAAGAGGCTCTTCTGGTGGACTTTTTTGGACTCTGAACAAATGTTTCAGCAACAAGTTGTTTATTATCTTCTGTACAGACTGTTTTGGGTCGACCAGTTTTTGGAGCATTAAGGATTGAGCCAGTGGCATTGAATTTGTCACGAATGCGGTAAATGGTTTGTCTCTTTGGGGCTTGAGTACCAAATGTTTCAACCCAATTTGCTGTAACGGTTTCAGCATTTTGAGATTTCCAATACTCTGTTAAAATCCATTTTCTTTGATCTGTATTTAAATTATTTGCCATTATGTGTTATCTGAAAAGAAAACAGATTTGGGGGGAGATCTATCTTTGAAAACTAGATCTGTGAAACTGGCTCAGTTGCCCTTAGCAACCAATCAGATTCCACCTTTCATTTTCCAAAGAATCTGTGAGGAATGAAAAGTGGAATCTGACTGGTTGCTAAGGGCAAATGAGCCAGTTTCACTTTACACCATGTTTGTTAAATCTGTCCCTTCATAACCTTATTACACTTTCTGTCCACCTACTTTTGGACCACCCTGTATACAGTATAGACTAAAAGTTTGGACACACCTTCTCATTTAAAGATTTTTCTGTATTTTCATGACTATGAAAATTGTACATTCACACTGAAGGCATCAAAACTATGAATTAACACATGTGGAATTATATTCTTTACAAAAAGTGTGAAGCAACTGAAAATATGTCTTATATTCTAGGTTCTTCAAAGTAGCCACCTTTTGCTTTGATGACTGCTTTGCACACTCTTGGCATTCTCTTGATGAGCTTCAAGAAAATACAGAAAAATCTTTAAATGAGAAGGTGTGTCCAAACTTTTGGTCTGTACTGTATGTGGTATTATTCGGTCACTATGTGGTGGTAATATGTGGTCTGGTCATGGTGTGGCGATATTTGTCCCTTGTATGTGGTATTATTCGGTCACTATGTAGTGGTAATATGTGATATAGTCATAGTGTGGTGGTATTTATCCCTTGTATGTGGTATTATTGGTCATTTTAAAAAATGTGTGTGACACATTCCCATGAATAAAATATACCTAAAAGAGTATTGAGTATTATAAGAAATGTTTAATATGTTAGAGAAGAGTTTCCTTGTCGTGGTGGTGGCTTAAAAAATCTTCTGGCCAAAACAAAGGCTGCTGGCTATACAGTACAGACCAAAAGTTTGGACACACCTTCTCATTTAAAGATTTTTCTGTATTTTCATGACTATGAAAATTGTACATTCACACTGAAGGCATCAAAACTATGAATTAACACATGTGGAATTATATAGTTAACAAAAAAGTGTGAAACAACTGAAAATATGTCTTATATTCTATGTTCTTCAAAGTAGCCATCTTTTGCTTTGATGACTGCTTTGCACACTCTTAGCATCCTCTTGATGAGCTTCAAGAGGTAGTCACCGGAAATGGTTTTCACTTCACAGGTATGCCCTGTCAGGTTTAGTAAGTGGGATTTCTTGCCTTATAAATGGGGTTGGGACCATTAGTTGTGTTGTGCAGAAGTCAGGTGGATACACAGCTGATAGTCCTACTGAATAGACTGTTAGAATTTGTATTATGGCAAGAAAAAAGCAGCTAAGTAAAGAAAAAAGAGTGGCCATCATTACTTTAAGAAATGAAAGTCAGTCAGTGCGAAAAATTGGGAAAACTTTGAAAATGTCCCTAAGTGCAGTTGCAAAAACCATCAAGCGCTACAAAGAAACTGGCTCACATGAGGACCGCCCCAGGAAAGGAAGACCAAGAGTCACCTCTGCTTCTGAGGATAAGTTTATCCGAGTCACCAGCCTCAGAAATCGCAGGTTAACAGCAGCTCAGATTAGAGACCAGGTCAATGCCACACAGAGTTCTAGCAGCAGACACATCTCTACAACAACTGTTAAGAGGAGACTTTGTGCAGCAGGCCTTCATGGTAAAATAGCTGCTAGGAAAACACTGCTAAGGACAGGCAACAAGCAGAAGAGACTTGTTTGGGCTAAAGAACACAAGGAATGGACATTAGACCAGTGGAAATCTGTGCTTTGGTCTGATGAGTCCAAATTTGAGATCTTTGGTTCCAACCACCGTGTCTTTGTGCGACGCAGAAAAGGTGAACGGATGGACTCTACATGTCTGGTTCCCACCGTGAAGCATGAAGGAGGAGGTGTGATGGTGTGGGGGTGCTTTGCTGGTGACACTGTTGGGGATTTATTCAAAATTGAAGGCATACTGAACCAGCATGGCTACCACAGCATCTTCCAGCGGCATGCTATTCCATCCGGTTTGCTTTTAGTTGGACCATCATTTATTTTTCAACAGGACAATGACCCCAAACACACCTCCAGGCTGTGTAAGGGCTATTTGACCAAGGAGGAGAGTGATGGGGTGCTACGCCAGATGACCTGGCCTCCACAGTCACCAGACCTGAACCCAATCGAGATGGTTTGGGGTGAGCTGGAACGCAAAGTGAAGGCAAAAGGGCCAACAAGTGCTAAGCATCTCTGGGAACTCCTTCAAGATTGTTGGAAGACCATTTCCGGTGACTACCTCTTGAAGCTCATCAAGAGAATGCCAAGAGTGTGCAAAGCAGTCATCAAAGCAAAAGGTGGCTACTTGGAAGAACCTAGAATATAAGACATATTTCCAGTTGCTTCACACTTTTTTGTTAAGTATATAATTCCAGATGTGTTAATTCATAGTTTTGATGCCTTCAGTGTGAATGTACAATTTTCATAGTTATGAAAATACAGAAAAATCTTTAAATGAGGTGTGTCCAAACTTTTGGTCTGTACTGTAAATGTGAGCCGGTGTTCAATGGGTACTGTTAATGTGTGATTGGTGAAGACGTGGTGCAGAAAGTAGAGTTTTTCCAAGAGTGGGCGGTGGGACTGTGGAACATTCGAGGGGTTGAGGCGGAGCTGGGGTGGAGACTGGGCAGAGTCTCAAGGGGGCCCAAAAATTTAGCCAGTATGGGGCCCTGTAATTCCTAGTGGCAGCCCTGTGTGGGTACCATCATGCTGTGTGGAGGGCTAGTGCGGGCCATTATACAGTGTGGAGAGGTGTGGGGCCATCATACTGTATGTAGGTCCATTATACTGCATGAAGGGCTGTATGGGGGGTCACAGCTGGGGGATCATACTGTGTTAGGGTCACCATACATTGCCTTGGGAGTTGAGGTGGGGTACAATAGAGTAATTATACTGTGCATGTGGAGGTTAATGTAGAGGAATTCACCATGGGGGTATCATTCTGTGTTTGGGGGGGGTACTTTTGTTTTGTTGGCATCATACTTTATGGGGGTAATGCAAAAGGAATCTAGGACTTTAGCATGAGGAAATTACTATGTAAAGGCTGGAAAGTTATGAGATATGCTCCCCTGTGACCCCAACAATTATTTTTTTTGGGGAGGGGGGGAGCCCAATTAGAACTTCTGTAATGGGGCCCCATGATTTCTATGTACACCCCTTGATAGCATATGAGGTTTACTGCCTCCTGGTGGGTTTTCCGTGCCCTGACAAACAGAGGCTGTGCAGGGGCTTGTACCTTGGGTAATGCAGAACTGAGGGGCAGGAGCTGTGTGAAGGGGGCTTATACCAGTGGATAATGCAGACCTGGAGGCAGGGGTGTGTACCTAGGGTAATGCAGAACTGGGGTGCAGGAGCTGTGTGCAAGGGTGCTGTACCTTGGGTAATGCAGAACTAGGGGGCAGGGAATGTGTGCAGGGGACTTGTATCTTAGGTAATGCAGTCCTAAGGGGGGGAAGGGGCTTTTCGCACGGAGCTTGTACCCGTGGGTAATGCAGAATTGGGGGGCAGGGGCTGTGTGCAGGGGGCTTGTATCTTAGGTAATTCAGACCTAGGGGCAGGGGCTGTGTGCAGGGGCCTTGTACCTGTGGGTAATGCAGAATTGGGGGGAGGCAGGGGCTGTGTGCAGGGGGCTTGTATCTTAGGTAATGCAGATCTGGGGGGCAGGAGCTGTGTGCAGAGGTCTTGTATCTTGGGTAATGCAGAACTGGGGGGCAGGGAATGTGTTCAGGGGACTTGTATCTTAGGTAATGCAGACCTGGGGGCAGGGGCTGTGTGCAGTGGGTTGTACCTGTGGGTAATGCAGAACTGGGGGCAGTGGCTGTGTGCAGGGGGCTTGTACTTTGGGTAATGCAGAACTGGGGGGGGGGGGCATTGGCTGTGTGCAGGAGACTTACACTAGTGGATAATGCAGAACTGAGGGGCAGGGGCTGTGTGCAGGGGGCTTGTACCTTCGGTAATACAGAACTGGCAAGCAGGGACTGTGTGTAGGGGGCTTGCTTGTACCTTGGGTAATGGAGAAATGGGGGCAGAAGCTGTGTGCAGGGGTCTTGCACCTTGGGTAATGCAGAAATGAGGGGCAGGGTCTGTGTGCAGGGGGCTTGTACTTTGGGTAATGCAGAACTGGGGGCAGGAGCTGTGTGCAGGGGGCTTGTACCTAGGATAATTTAGAGCTGGGGGGCAGGGGCAGCGAACAGTGGGTTTGTACTTCTGGGTCCAGGGCTCACTGTCACTTATCAGACAGACCCCCATAAACAACATCATGATGCAACAGTGCAGACTTTATATTCATCACAGCACATGCCGTACACTGCGCCATTAATCTATATGATGGGCACCTGACCGCTCTTCTCAGTCACTCCTCTTATCTTGTGATCCCGATTGTCTATCATTTAACACAAACTGCTTCCAACGGTCCCCATCAGAGACCGCTCACCATGGTTTCCCTCATTCCGCACTGGCCAAATTAACTGACGGCTCCCTGTGGTACCCCTACTTTTACAGAGTGTCCCCCAAGTCTTTGATCTCTTACAGACCCTCATCTTCCACTTCTCTATAGGCCTCGTCTCATAGACCATGTCCTATGGTTTCCCCATAGTTCGCTCTATCAGACCACTCCTCATAGTTCCCCCCACTTTCTCCATAATCCCGTCTCTCACAGAACACCAGCTATGGTCCCTCAATTTACCCAAAGCTTTTTCCTCACAGACCACTCCCTAATGTTCCCCACATGCTCCATAGTCCCTCTTCCCCATATACCCTCCATTTTGTCTTTCCTCTCAGAGAACTCCCAATGGAGGCTCACACATCCCTCTCATATATCCTGCTCCTCATAGTCCCCTCACCTTCTCCTTAGTCCCCTCTTATACAGCCTGCTCCTCAGTCCCCCCACTTTCCCCATAGTCCCATCTCATACATCCTGCTCCTCATAGTCCTCCCACTTTCCCCATAGTCCCCTCTCATACAGCATGCTCCCCATAGTCCCCCCACAGTTCCCTCATACAGCCTGCTCCTCATAGTCCCCCCACTTTCCCCATAGTCCCCTCTCATACAGCCTGTTCCTCATAGTCCCCAACTTTCTCCATAATTCCCTGATACAGCCTGCTTTTCATAGTCCCCCCACTTTCCCCATAGTCCCCTCTCATACAGCCTGCTCCTCATAGTCCTCCCACTTTCCTCATAGTCCCCTCTCATACAGCCTGCTCCTCATAGTCCCCCCACTTTCCCCATAGTCCCCTTATACAACCTGCTCCTTATAGTCCCCCCACTTTCCCCATAGTCTCCTCTCATACAGCCTGCTCTACATAGTCCTACCACTTTCCTCGTAGTCCTCTCTCATACAGCCTGCTCCTTGTAGTCCCCCCACTTTCCCCATAGTCACCTCATACAACCTGCTCCTCATAGTCCCCCCTACTTGCCTCAATTTCCACTCATACAGCCTGCTCCTCAGTCCCCCTACTTTCCCCAGAGTCCCCTCTCATACAGTCTGCTCCTTATAGTCCTCCCACTTTCCCCATAGTCCCCTCTCATACAGCCTGCTCCCCATAGTCCCCCCACTTTCCCCAGAGTCCCTTCTCATATAGCCTTTCCTTCATAATCTCCCTACTTTCCCCATAGTCCCCTCTCATACAGCCTGATGTTCCTCTCATACTGCCAGCTCCTCATATCCCCCCACTTTCCCCATAGCTCCCTCTCATACAGCCTGTTCCCAATAGCCCTCCCACTTTCCCCATAGTGTCCTCTCATACAGTCTGCTCCAGAGTTCCCCACTTTCTCCATAGTCCCCTCTCATACAGCCTGCTCCCCATAGTCCCCCCACTTTCCCCATATCTCCCTCTCATACAGCCTGTTCCCCATAGTCCCCCCACTTTCCCCATACTCCCCTCTCATACAGCCTGTTCCCCATAGTCCCCCCACTTTCCCCATACTCCCCTCTCATACAGCCAGCTCCTCATGGCCCCCCACAGCTCCCTCTCATACAGCCTGCTCCTCATAGCCCCCTACTTTCCCCATACTCCTCTCTCATACAGCCTGTTCCCCATAGTCCCCTCTCATACAGCTTGTTCCCCATAGTCCCCTCTCATACAGCCTGATGCTCACCGTCCCCCCACTTTCCTCTCGTACAGCCTGCTCCTCATAGTCCCCCCACTTTCTCCATAGTCCCCTCTCATACAGCCTGCTCCCCATAGTCCCCTCATACAGCTTGCTCCTCGTAGTCTCCCCACAGTCCCCTCTCATACAGCCAGCTCCTCATAGCCCCCCACTTTCCCCATAGCTCCCTCTCATACAGCCTACTCGCAATAGTCCCCCCACTTTCCCCATAGTCCCCTCTCATATAGCCTGCTCCTCATAGTCCCCCCACTTTCCCCATAGTCCCCTCTCATATAGCCTGCTCCTCATAGTCCCCCCACTTTCCTCATACTCCCCTCTCATATAGCCTGCTCCTCATAGTCCCCCCACTTTCCCCATAGTCCCCTCTCATATAGCCTGCTCCTCATAGTCCCCCCACTTTCCTCATACTCCCCTCTCATACAGCCGGCTCCTCCTAGCCCCCCACTTTCCCCATAGCTCCCTCTCATACAGCCTGTTCCCCATACTCCCCTCTCATACAGCCTGCTCCTCATAGTCCCCCCACTTTCCCCATACTCCCCTCTCATACAGTCAGCTCCTCATAGCCCCCACTTTCCCCATAGCTCCCTCTCATACAGCCTGTTCCCCATACTCCCCTCTCATACAGCCTGTTCCTCATAGCCCCCCACTTTCCCCATAGCTCCCTCTCATACAGCCTGCTCCCCATAGTCCCCTCTCATACAGCAGGCTCCTCATAGTCCCCCCACTATTACAGACTGCCCCCATGATCTCCCCTCTCACACAGATTCTCATCTCTCTCTCCTCTCACAGATCTGTCCTTTTGCTCTCTGTCCCGCTCCACCTTCCCCGAGCAGCAGCAGCAGGACGGATCTTACACTGTATAGACCAGCATGCACTGCTGCTACTTCCTATTATGTGCGGAACACTATAAACCGGAGGCCCCGCCCATTCCCAGGAGACTCCGCCCATTATAGAGACCACGCCCCTGAGTTCTCCATGACAACACGTCAGTGTCTGTTACAGTGAGAAGCCACGCCCTGCGCGCAGTGTTCCCATCACCGCGGATGTCACCAAATTGCTGAGGACGGAGGAGCAGAGCCAGCAGCGATATGACCGCTCACCCCGGGGGTCTGAGGTGGTGAGCGGGGTCTGTGCTGCCGGGTGGTGGAGCCCCCGGCTGAGGCTGTGCGATGTACGAGCTGTGGGCATTGTGGATGTATGTGTGTCTATAGATAGCAGTGTACATACATACATGGAGGATGGGGGTCTCTGCACTGCTGGGTTATTCTGGGGGATTCAGCTGACACCAAATCTATAGATACCATATTCCTACTAATGGAATAAATGCCCTTTAACCCCTTCCTGACAGCTCTGATTTCCGCCCTGTTATGTCTCCTCCATCACTTTTCCTTCTTCTGTCGGCGGATCCGTACGGCGGCTCGTTATCTGCTGAGTGATTTCCTCTTATTAATGGCTCCAGTCACTTGTCCATATAATCTGCATCCAGGGGCCGAGGAATAAAGGAATAATAACAGATCGTTGTGTTTGGGGGTTTATTGGCCGGTAATAATGTCCGGTGCTGGTTCTCCGGTGGCATGATGGCGGCTGTTACCAAACTGATTAGTAGAATTTCCTGCTTCCCCTTCACTTCCCGGCGATTATCAGTTCTTGCGTTTTCGCTGTTCTCCTCCCTTCTTCCCGTCACTTTCTGATGTTTCCGCTGATATCGCCGTATGACGACTTGTTTATTGGGGACGAGTTCTGCTATTGAATGTCACCATTTTATCTTCTGATAAATTCCAACTGCAGTGAAAAAAGTGCAATCCCCCAACTCAGTATTTATTATATACAGCGTTCATTATATGGTCACAATGTCCTGACAATATGATTCCCGGGGCAGTACCATTTCACCAATACCAAACATACATCGTTTTTACCTTTAAGTGTAGAAAACAAATCAGAAATTTGTAAAAAAAAAAAAAATCCCTTGTGTTGTCATTTTTTGAGACCCGATAGGTTTCCAAGTGTTGGTGGATGGGGCTGTGCGAGGGATTCGCTTTTTGCGCCCTGAGCTGATGTTTTTATTGATACAATTTTGGGGTACATATGATGTTTCCATCGCCTCATGTTGCATTTTTTTCTCATTACGCTGTTACTGATCAGATGAATTCATTTTATATTTTGATACAGAAATCACGATACCACACTATGTGTAAATTTTGATTTTTTTATTTATTTTTAATGAGGGAAAAGGAGGGTGATTGGAACTTTTATTTTTTTATTTATTTATTTTTTAAATATTTTTTTCTTTTCATTGTAATTGTTAGTCTGATCTTCTGATCGCTTGTACTTTATACAGCAATGCCGCTATATTGCTGTATATAGAAAAAAATCACTGTCTCCGATCTCCTATGAACGCCAACTAGAATCTGGCGTTCACCGGAGTACTGTCAGTACTGGCGAGCGACTGGGGTCTTCAGCAGACCCCCAGCTGTCATGGCAACCTGGCGCCTCACGATCACGTCGCGGTGATGCCAGTGGGCAGTAAGAAGAGCTCTTCCCCAGACCGTGCTGTTAATGGCGCTGTCACAGATTGACAGCAGCATTTAGATGGTTAATAGCTATGGGCGGAGCTCTGCTCCATTCGCAGCTGTTAGAGGCAAGTGATGGCTGAATAACACAGCCATCATCTGCTGTCAAAAATATAGGCTCAGCTTGCCCGCGTCAAAGACAGGGAGATGGGGGTTAAGAAAGCCAGAATCTTGTAAAAATAAATTGCCTTGTGTCGCCATTTTCAGAGACCAATGCATTTTTTTTGAGCTGTATGAGGACTTGTTTTTTTCCAGCGTAAGCTATTGGTTTTAGTAATACCAAGGGGGGCTGCTTACGGCTTGTTGATTGCTTTTTATTCCAATTTTTGGGGCTTTTAAAACATTTTTTTATTTACAGCGTTTATCATATGTGTTACAAATGCAACATTACCAAATGTGCTGTTATATATATACATGTATATATATATATATATATATATATATATATATATATATATATATATATATATATATTATAATGCAGCACTACAGATAAATTCAAGGCTTGAGAAAGGTTCTATGAACCGAAACGTCGCCATTTGGGCTCAATAAAGTCCATTTTTTCTAAAAATGTAATTTATCTGGACTGCTGCCTTCTTACATGTTTCTATTCAGATGCAATTTGGACAGGTTGCTTGGAGGCCTGGCACCCACCGTGAGTGAATGTGAAATGGTGCTGTTCCAGTATATGTTTCCTATATATATACATATATTTATTTATTTATTTTACATTTCTTTGCTGAAAACGAGGAGACGAGGTTATGATTTGAGTTTTTGTTTTTTTTATTCTTTCAATATCTCTTTATTTTTTTAACTTATATATTTTTCCTTTAGGGGATTTCAGCATGCAAATGTTTTGTAATTTGTTTGGAGATATTGAACAATGTCAAATCCAGTAGCCCCCACTATTCTATTGTGCGTGGTGGGGGCTGGTAGCAATAGTCGCCCATAGTTTTTCTCCACATGGTGAAAAACTATTTAAATGCCGCTATCATAAATTGACAGTAACAATCGGTGCTATTTTCAGCAGCTGCTGTTTAGAGGCCGGTGCCATCTGTATAACACTGCCAGCACCCACCCTGTAACGAGTGGGCCACGTACACAATCACCCCACGTACGTCGTACAAGTGCGTCAGAAATCTGGAAAGGGAAAAAGAATATATTTGATTTTATATTGCCATATTTTAAGAGCAATAACTTGTTAATTTTTCTGTTGACAAAGCTATACGAGGGCTTAAATTTTCCAGGACAATCTATAGCTCTCAGTGGTACTATCTTAGGGTACAGACAACATTTTGATCACTTTTTAATTCCTTTTATTTGTAGGAAAGATGAAAAAAAAAGCTGCATTTTGTGAAAAAAAAAAAGTTATTTATTTTATTTTTAGCACTTTACCTAATTTAGAAGGTTTTGAAGCTTTCAAGCTTTGCTCAATAAAATCACTTTGTAAAAATAAAAATATTTTTTCTGTCTACATTTTCTGAGAGCTACCATTATTTTACTTTTAAATGAGTTATCCAATATTTTTTCTTTGGCATTGATCTTTTAAAAATAACAAACAAATGTACGTCCCCCTGCTATACTCACTGTAGATAGAAACGATGACTAAGCCGCCCAGATGTGACCGATGCTGAAGCCTGAGATTGGCCGGACAGGCGTCTGAACCAGTGTGTCATTAGATCTTTCCTGACCTGTGCAGTGAATCAGAGATCAAGTAACATCCGGATGGCGAAATCATCACTTCCGGATCTGATGCAGACCACCAGAGCGTTCTCCGCTTCATCCATGGGGGGTGATGACTGGTATGAACTTTTCCATTTGGTTATTTATATAACTGTACAGAGTTTATAATGCAGTATAGGTAATATATTCTGGTGGATTTTTTTTAGGGTGAGGCCAAAATGATCAATAATAGCAATTGTGGTGTTATTATTATTATGCCATTTTTCAGTCAAGATAAATGATGTGATGGCTTTATAGTTTGGGTAGTTACAGATGCTGCAATATAAATTACCGTAGGTTTATATTTTTTTGCTTGTGATTTTTTTGTCAAAACACGTTTTAATGTAAAAAAAGTTATTTTTGTGGTTTTCACTTTATTTTTTTTGTACTTCTGAATACTCCATTATTGCGCATTTTAGAGATACTGAGAGAAAAGGAGATCCTCCCTATGTCTATCAACTTAGATACCATGCTTGTTTTTCACCACGGCATTTAAGGAGTTAAGCAACTGTTATCCAACATTTAATGTATGGTGTGAAGTTCCGGGGTCTTCAGTGGGCGTAATGTTACTCAGACAACACAGGGGTGAGGGTAAAACAGCGTGGCAATACTTTATTGAACCACAAAATAGGACAATAAACACATAGAACAGTCCCAGCAAATAGCCAAGATGGTACAACATTACACAGTCTCACCCTTCCGCTCCGCCTGCCTGGGATAGAACAGCTGCGACTTTGAGACTTCCAGGGTCAACTACCTCAATCAGTTGGCCCCGGCTACTGGCGGACCCCCACATAGAGAAGGTAGCGGCAAGCTTAGGAAGTTAGCAGTCCATCAAGGTACAAGGTCAAGAGAACTGAGGGTCCCACCCTGGCCTCTCCGAGAGTTTCCATGGGGCCAGATGACTGGTGAGTCCCAATCTGGCTTTTATGAATGTCTCCATGAGTTCCAGGCGACCAATGGGTCCCTCCTGGCAACCCCAAACAACATATCCATGGGGCCAGGTGACTTCATCGTCCCAACCTGGTCTCCACAAATGTATCCATGGGCTCTCTGATGGTTAATGGAGCAGATCCGTATCTTTCCAGCCAGGGCTATGTACCCTTAGGCTAGAATCATGTAGAATCCAAATCTGGGTCTCTTTAGGTAAAGCCATACTACCAAGCTGATGTTCCAAGTCTCTTTCAATCTCTGTCCCATGTCTCTCCTACAAAAGCACATGTCCCTTAAAATAGTCACAGTTCTCCATGCAAGTACACATTCACAGGTTTGGGGGAAAGGGCAGCGCTCAGGTCTCAATGTTTGAGCATTTAATGAATTTGCATAGTTTGTCCTCCTGTCTTGGGAGTCAACAAGCCACAGTGTCCACACAAAGCGTAATCAACATTAATTGTTCCACAGACTAATAAAAGACAACAATCAGGGTTATACAAATACTGGTCTGCCCTTGACCAGTAACAGAAATGCTCATACATAACAAGTCAACAGAAACACAATAGTGTATTTCCCTTGGATTAACAAATCTAATCGTTAGTCTGTGTGGCATCTGTCAGGAATCCAGTATAAATGCTAACATGCCCATCTGTTCTCCATTGCCATTATTACATTACTAATCAAATTGTTGATGCATTTTTTCTGTCCAACAAAAGCATTGTAAACAGGGTATAGGAGGAATATATATATATTCTTATATACGTAGATGACCTATATCATGATAATATATTCTGTACCAGTAGATGCTTTGGTGTCACACGGACATTGGTCCATGTGCGTCGGTGGCATGTGGATGTCGGGCCTGGTGCTTCACTGGAATGCTGAAGCTGATGCATGTGTTTGATGGCAAATAAATGCCGGGCCGTGTGCTTCAGCGACATCCAGACATCGGGCCTTGTGCTTCAGTGGCACGTGGACGCCGGGTCTTGTGCTTCAGTGGCACCTGGACACAGGACCGTATGCTTTGGGGCACTCAGATATGGAGCCCTGTGCTTCGGTGGCACCGGTACACGGGTCTTGTTCTTTGTAGGCACCCGGACACAGGGCCGTGTGCTTCGGTGGCACGTGGATGCACGGCCATGTGTTTCGTGGCACGCGTATGTGGGGCCATGTGCTTCGGTGGCACCCGGATGCCAGGCCGTGTGTTTCGGTGGCACCCGCCGGTCCTTGTGCTTCGGTGGCGCTGAGAAGCTGGACTGTGTGCTTCGGTAACACCCGTACGCGGGGCTATGTGCTTTGGGGACAAATGCTTCGGTGGCATCCGTATGCAGGACCGTGTGCTTCAGTGGCATCAGTAACCGGGGACGTGTGCTTAAGTGGCACCCAAACACGGGGCCGTGTGCTTCGGTGGCACCCGGACGCCGGTCTTTGTGCTTCGGTAGCACCGAGAAGCGGGGCCTTGTGCTTCGGTGGCACCCGGACGCGAGTCTGTGTGCTTCGGTGGCACCCAGACACGGGTCTGTATGCTTCGGTGGCACTCGTACGTGGGGCCGTGTGCTTCGGTGGCAGCTGTACAGGGAGGTCATGTGCTTCGGTGGCACCCGGACACAGGTTTGTGTGCTTCGATGACACCCATTCAACGGGGCCGTGTGCTTCATGGGCACTCGTACGTAGAGCCGCGTGCTTCGGAGGTACCCGGACGCCGGTCTTTGTGCTTCGGTAGCACCGAGAATCGGTAGCCATGTGCTTCAGTGGAACCCGTACGCAGGGCTCTGTGCTTATTTGGCACACAGACGTGGGTCTGTGTGCTTCGGTGGCACCCAGACACGGGGGCGTGTGCTTCATTGGCATTCATGTGGGGCTGTGTGCTTCGGTGACACACATTCAGGGGGTAGTGTGCTTCGGTGGCACCCGGACGAGGGGCTATGTGCTTCGGTGGCACAAGGACGCGGGTTTGTGTGCTTAGGTGGCACCTAGATACGCGGCCTTGTGATTCAGGGGCACTCGTATGTGGAGCCGTGTTCTTCGGTGGTACCTGGATGCCAAGCTTTGTGCTTCGGTAGCACCGAGAAGCGGGGCCATGTGATTCGGTGGCACCCGAACGCGGGTCTGTGTGCTTCGGTAGCACCTAGGCACGGGGCCATGTGCTTCAGTGGCACCCGGATGCGGGTCTGTATTTCGGTTGCACCCAGACACAAGGCCGTTTGCTTCAGGGGCACTCGCACGTGAAGCCGTGTACTTCGGAGGTACCTGGACGTCGATCTTTGTGCTTCGGTAGCACCGAGAAGCGGGGCCATGTGCTTCGGTGGCACACGGACATGGGTCTGTGTGCTTCGGTGGCACCTAGACACGAGGCCGTGTGCTTCAGGGGCACTCGTACGTGCAGCCGTGTACTGCAGAGGTACCCGGACGCCGGCTTTGTGCTTCGGGAGCACCGAGAAGGAGGGCCATGTGCTTCAGTGGATACCGGACGTCGGACCGTGTGCTTCGGTGGTACCTATACGCAGGGCCGTGTGCTTCGGTGGCACTCGAACACGGGTCTGTGTTCTTCAGTTGCATCCAGACATGGGGTCGTGTGCTTCGTTGGCCCACGTATGTGGGCCATGTGCTTCAGTGGCACCTGGACGTGAAGCAGTGTGCTTCGGTGGCACCTAGAGATGGAGCCATGTGCTTCGGTGGCACCCGGACACGGGGCAGAGTGCTTCGGTGGCACATGAACAGCGGTCTGTATGCTTCGGTGGCACCCACACACGAGGCCGTGTGTTTCAGGGACACTTGTACGCGGACCCGTGTGCTTCGTTGGTACCCGGACGCCGGCCTTTGTGCTTCGGTAGCACCGAGAAGCGGGGCCATGTGCTTCGGTGGCACTTGGATTCGGGTTTGTGTGCTTTGGTGGCACCCAGACACGGGGTCATGTGCTTCGGTGGCACCCCAACGCGGGGCCATGTGCTTTGGTGGCACCCAGACATGTGGCCATGTGCTTCGCTGGTACTCGTATGTGAAGCCGTGTGCTTCGGTGGCACCCGGATGCGGGGCAGAGTGCTTCGGTGGCACACGGACGCAGGTCTGTGTGCTTCGGTAGCACCCACACACGAGGCTGTGTGCTTCAGGGGCACTCGTACGTGCAGCCGTGTACTGCAGAGGTAGCCGGACGCCGGCTTTGTGCTTCGGGAGCACCGAGAAGGAGGGCCATGTGCTTCAGTGGATACCGGACGTCGGACCGTGTGCTTCGGTGGTACCTATACGCAGGGCCGTGTGCTTCGGTGGCACTCGAACACGGGTCTGTGTTCTTCAGTTGCATCCAGACATGGGGTCGTATGCTTCGTTGGCCCACGTATGTGGGCCATGTGCTTCAGTGGCACGTGGACGTGAAGCAGTGTGCTTCGGTGGCACCTAGAGACGGAGCCATGTTCTTCGGTGGCACCCGGACGCGGGGCAGAGTGCTTCGGTGGCACATGAACAGCGGTCTGTATGCTTCGGTGGCACCCACACACGAGGCCGTGTGTTTCAGGGACACTTGTACGCGGACCCGTGTGCTTCGTTGGTACCCGGACGCCGGCCTTTGTGCTTCGGTAGCACCGAGAAGCGGGGCCATGTGCTTCAGTGGCACTTGGATTCGGGTTTGTGTGCTTTGGTGGCACCCAGACACGGGGTCATGTGCTTCGGTGGCACCCCAACGCGGGGCCATGTGCTTTGGTGGCACCCAGACACGTGGCCATGTGCTTCGGTGGTACTCGTATGTGAAGCCGTGTGCTTCGGTGGCACCCGGACGCGGGGCAGAGTGCTTCGGTGGCACACGGACGCTGGTCTGTGTGCTTCGGTAGCACCCAGACACGAGGCTGTGTGCTTCAGGGGCACTAGTACGTAGAGTTGTGTTCTTCGGTGGTTCCCGGACGCCGATGTTTGTGCTTCGGTAGCACCGAGAACCGGGGCCACGTGCTTCGGTGGCACCCGGACGCAGGGTTGTGTGCTTCTGTAGCACATGGGCACGGGTCTGTGTGCTTCGGTGGCACCCAGACACGGGTCTGTGTGCTTCAATGGCACCTGTACAGGGAGGCCATGTGCTTCGGTGGCACCCAGATGGCACTCGTATGTGGGCCGTGTGCTTTGGCGGCACCCGGACATGGGGCCGTTTGCTTCAGTGGCACCCGGATGCGGGTCTGTGTGCTTTGGAGGCACCTAGACACGGGCCATGTGCTTCAGTGGCGCCAAGACGCGGGTCAGAGTGGTTCGGTGGCACACGAACGCGGGTCTGTGTGTTTCGGTTGCACCCAGACACAAGGCCGTGTGCTTCAGGGGCACTCGTACGTGAAGCCGTGTACTTCGGTAATATCCGGATGCCGATCTTTGTGCTTCGGTAGCACCGAGAAGTGGGGCCATGTGCTTCGGTGGCACACGGACACGGATCTGTGTGCTTCGGTGGCTGCTAGACACGAGGCCGTGTGCTTCAGGGGCACTCGTACGTGGAGCCGTGTACTGCGGAGGTACCCGGACGCCGGCTCTGTGCTTCGGTAGCACCGAGAAGCAGGGCCATGTGCTTCAATGGAAACCGGACGCGAGGCCATGTTCTTTGGTGGCACATGGACGTTAGTCTGTGTGCTTCGGTGGCACCCAGACATGGGTCTAAGCGCTACGGTGGCACCTAGACACGGGGCCCTGTGCTTCGGTGGCACCCGGACTGGGGTCTGTGTGCTTCGGTGGTACACGGACGTGGGTCTGTGTGCTTTGGTTGGACCCAGACATGAGGCCGTGTGCTTCAGGGGCACTCGTGCACGGAACTTTATTATTTGGCGGTACCCGGATGCGGGTCTGTGTGCTTTGGTGGCACCTAGACATGGGGCCATGTGCTTCGGTGGCACCCCGACGCAAGGTCATGTGCTTCGATGGCACACGGATGCGGGTCTGTGTGCTTCGGTGTCACCCAGACACGGGGCCATGTGATTCGGTGGCACCCGGAGGCAGGGCAGAGTGCTACAGTGGCACACGGACGTGGGTCTGTGTGCTTCGGTGGCACCCAGACACGGGGCCGTGTGCTTCGGTGGAACTCGCATGTGAAGCCGTGTGCTTCGTTGGCATCCAGACACGGGGCCTTGTGCTTCGGTGGCACCCTGGCGCGAGTCTGTGCGCTTTGGTGGCACCTAGACATGGGGCCATGTGCTTCGATGGCACATGGATGTGGGACTGTGTCCTTCGGTGTCACCCAGACACGAGGCCGTGTGCTTCAGGGGCATTGATACTTGAAGCCGTGTGCTTCGGTGGTACCCGGACACTGGTGTTTGTGCTTCGGTAGCACCGAATAGCGGGGCCATGTGCTTCGGTGGCACACGGACGCAGGGCCATGTGCTTCTGTGGCACCCGTACAGGTAGGCCGTGTGCTTTGATGGCACTCTAACGCGGGTGTGTGTGCTTCGGTGGCACCTAGACACGGGACCATGTGCTTCGGGGGCACCCGGACGCTGGGTCACGTGCTTAGGTGGCACACGGAAGCGAGTCTGTGTGCTTCGGTGGCACCCAGACACGGGGGCATGTGCTTCGGTGGCACTCGTATGCTGGGCTGTGTCCTTCGATGGCACCTGTTCAGTGGGTCTTTGTGCTTCGGTAGCACTGAGAAGTGGGGCCATGTGCTTCGGTGGAAGCCGGACTAGGGGCCATGTGCTTCGATGGCACACGGACATGGGTCTGAGTGCTTCGGTGGCACCCACACACGAAGCCGTGTGCTTCAGGGGCACTCGTACGTGGAGCCATGTGTTGCGGAGGTACCCGGACGCCAGCCTTTGTGCTCCGGTACCACCGAGAAGCGTGGCCATGTGCTTTGGTGGAAACCGGACGAGGGGCCATGTGCTTCGGTGGCACATGGACGTTGGTCTGTGTGCTGCGGTGGCACCCAGACACGGGTCTGTGTGTTACGGTGGCACCTAGACACCTGGCCATGTGCTTTGGTGGCACCCAGACACGAGGCCGTGCGCTTCGGTGGCACTCATATGTGGGGCCGTGTGCTTCGGTGGCACCCGGACGCGGGGCAGAGTGCTATGGTGGCACACGGACACGGGTCTGTGTGCTTCGGTGGCACCTAGACACAGGGCCATGTGCTTCGGTGGCACCCGGATGCAAGGCCATGTGCTTCGGTGGCAAATGGATGCGGGTCTGTGTGCTTCGTCAGCACTCAGACACGGGGCCGTGTGCTTCGGTGTCACTCCTATGTGGCGCCGTGTGCTTCGGTGGCACCCGGAGGCGGGGCAGAGTGCTACGGTGGCACACGGACGCAAGTCTGTGTGCTTCGGTGGCACCCAAACACGGGGCCATGTGCTTCGGTGATACTCGTATGTGAAGCCGTGTGCTTCAGTGGCACCCGGATGCGGGGCCGTGTGCTTAGGTGGCACCCGGACGCGGGTCTGTGTGCTTCAGTGGCACCTAGACATGGGGTCATTTGCTTCGGTGGCACACGGATGTGGGTCTGTGTGCTTCGGTGGCACCAAGACACGAGGCCATGTGATTCAGGGGCACTCATACTTGGAGCCGAGTACTTCGGTGGTACCCGGAAGGCGGTCTTTGTGCTTCGGTAGCACCGATAAGCGGGGCCATGTGCTTCGGTGGCACACGGACGCAGGGCCATGTGTTTCTGTGGCACATGGACGTGGGTCTGTGTGCTTTGGTGGCAACGACACACGGGTCTGTGTGCTTCGATGGCACTCGCATTTGGGGCCATGTGCTTCGGTGGCACCCGTACAGGTAGGCTTCTAAAGCGAGTGATGGCACTCTAACGCGGGTGTTTGTGCTTCGGTGGCACCTAGACACGGGACCATGTGTTTCGGGGGCACCCGGACGCTGGGTCACGTGCTTAGGTGGCACACGGAAGCGAGTCTGTGTGCTTCGGTGGCACCTAGACACGGGGGCATGTGCTTCGGTGGCACTCGTATGCTGGGCTGTGTCCTTCGATGGCACCTGTTCAGTGGGTCTTTGTGCTTCGGTAGCACCGAGAAACGGGGTCATGTGCTCCGCTGGAAACCGGGCGAGGAGCCATGTGCTTCGGTGGCACATGAACGTTGGTATGTGTGCTTCAGTGGCACCTAGACACGGGTCTGTGTGTTACGGTGGCACCTAGACACCAGGCCATGTGCTTTGGTGGCACCCAGACACGAGGCCGTGTGCTTCGGTGGCACTCATATGTGGGGCCGTGTGCTTCCGTGGCACCCGGACGCGGGGCAGAGTGCTATGGTGGCACATGGACGCGGGTCTGTGTGCTTCGGTGGCACCCAGACACGAGGCCGTGTGCTTCAGGGGCCCTCGTACGTGGAGCCGTGTACTTCGGAGGTACGCGGACGCCGTTCTTTGTGCTTCGGTAGCACTAAGAAGCGGTGTCATGTGCTTCGGTGGCACCTAGACGTGGGGCCGTGTGCTTTTGTGGCACTCGTATGTGGGGCCGTGTGCTTCGGAAGTACCCGGACGCCGGTCTTTGTGCTTCGGTAGTACCAAGAAGCGGGGCCATGTATTTCGGTGGAAACCGTACGTGGGGCCATGTGCTTCGGTGGCACATGTACCTTAGTCTGTGTGCTTCGGTGGCACCCAGACACGGGTCTGTCTGCTATGGAGGCACCTAGAGACGGGGCCATGTGCTTCGTTGGCACCCGGACGCGGGGCTGAGTGCTTTGGTGGCACCCAGACACGAGGCCATGTGCTTCAGGGGCACTCGTTTGTGGAGCCGTGTACTTCGGAGGTACCCGGACGCCGGTCTTTGTGCTTCGGTAACACCGAGAAGCAGGGCCGTGTGCTTCGGTGGAAACCGGATGCGGGGCCATATGCTTTGGTGGCACATAGACGTTGGTCTGTGTGCTTCGCTGGCACCCAGATATGGGTGTGTGCGCTACGGTGGCACCTAGACACGGGGCCATGTGCTTCGGTGGCACCCAGACTGGGGTCTGTGTGCTTCGGTGGTATACACGGACGCGGGTCTGTGTGCTTCGGTGGCACCTAGACACAGGGCCATGTGCTTCCGTGGCACCCGGACGCGGGGCAGAGTGCTATGGTGGCACACGGACGCGGGTCTGTGTGCTTCAGTGGCACCCAGACACGAGCTCGTGTGCTTCAGGGGCCCTCATACATGGAGCCGTGTACTTCAAAGGTACCCGGACGCAGTTCTTTGTGCTTCGGTAGCACTGAGAAGCGGGGTCATGTGCTTCGGTACCACCCGGACGTGGGGCCATGTGCTTCGGTGACACATGGACGTTAGTCTGTGTGCTTCGGTGGCACCCAGACATGGCTATGTGTGCTTTGGTGGCACCTAGAGTTGGTGCCATGTGCTTCGGTGGCACCCGGACGCGGGGCAGAGTGCATCGGTGGCACATGGACGCGGGTTTGTGTGATTTGGTGGCACCCAGATGTGGGGCCATGTGCTTCGGTGGCACCCAGACACGGGGCTTGTGTTTCGTTGGCACTCGTATGTGGGGCTGTGTTCTTCGATGGCACCCGGAAGCGGGGCCGTGTGCTTCGGTGGCACCCGATTGCAGGTCTGTGTGCTTTGGTGGCACCTAGACAAGGGGCAGAGTGCTTCGGTGGCACATGGACACGGGTCTGTGTGCTTCGGTGGCAGCCGATTGCAGGTCTGTGTGCTTCGGTGGCACCTGGACGCATGGGCAGAGTGCTTCGGTGGCACATGGACACGGGTCTGTGTGCTTCGGTGGCACCTAGATGCAGGGCCGTGTGCTTTGGCAGCACCCGGACGTGGGGCCGTGTGCTTCGGTTGCACCCGGACTCAGGTCTGTGTGCTTCGGTGGCACCCGTATGTGGGCTGTGTGCTTTGGCGGCATCCGGACGTGGGGCCGTGTGCTTTGGTGGCACCCGGACGCGGGTCTGTGTGCTTCGTTGACACCTAGACATGGGCCATTTGCTTCGGTGGCACATGGATGTGGGTCTGTGTGTTTCGGTGGCAAGCAGACTCAAGGCCTTATGCTTCAGGTGCACTCGTATTCAGAGCCCTGTGCTTCGGTTGTATCCAGACGCCGGTCTGTGTGCTTCGGTAGCACCGAGAAGCGGGGACTTGTGCTACGGTGGCACCTGGACGCTGATCTGTGTGCTTCGGTGGCACCTGTACAGGGAGGTTGTGTGCTTCGGGGGCACCCAGATGCAGGTTTGTGTGCTTCGGTGGCACCCATTCAACGGGGCCCTGTACTTCGGTGGCACCCAGACACGAGGCCGTGTTCTTCATGGGCACTGGTACGTGGAGTCTTGTGCGCTGGAGGTACCCGGACGCCGGTCTTTGTGCTTCGGTAGCACCGAGAAACGGGGTCATGTGCTTCGCTGGAAACCGGGTGAGGAGCCATGTGCTTCGGTGGCACATGAACGTTGGTCTGTGTGCTTCAGTGGCACCTAGACACGGGTCTGTGTGCTACGGTGGCACCTAGACACCGGGGCCATGTGCTTCGGTGGCACCCGGACGCGGGTCTGTATGCTACGGTGGCACCCAGACATTAGGCCATGTGCTTCAGGGGCACTCGTATGTGGAGTTGTGTGCTTCGGTGGTACACGGACGCCAGTCTTTGTGCTGCGATAGCACCGAGAAGCAGGGCCATGTGCTTTGGTGGCACCCGGACGCTGGTCTGTGTGATTCGGTGGCACCCAGACACGGGTCTGTGTGCTTCGGTGGCACTCGCATGTGGGGCCGTGTGCTTCGGTGGCACCTGTACAGGGAGGTCGTGTGCTTCGGTGGCACCCGGATGCAGGTTTGTGTGCTTCGGTGGCACTCATTCAACGGGGCCGTGTGCTTCGGTGGTACCCAAACACGAAACCGTGTTCTTCATGAGCAATGGTACGTGGAGCTGTGTTCTTCGGAGGTACCCGGACTCTGGTCTTTGTGCTGCAGTAGCACCGAGAAGCAGGAGCCATGTTCTTCCGTGGCACCAGTACGCAGGGCCCTGTGCTTATTTGGCACATGGACGTGGGTCTGTGTGCTTCAATGGCACTCTTATGTGGGGCTGTGTGCTTCAGTGGCACCCATTCAGGGGGTCGTATGCTTCGTATGCGGGGCAGAGAGCTAAAGTGGCAGTCGTACATTGAGCAGTGTGCCTGGGAGGTACCCGGATGCCGGTCTTTGTGCTTCAGTGGCGCCGAGAAGCGGGGCCATGTGCTTCGGTGGCACACGGACGTGGGTCTGTGTGCTTTGGTGGCACCTAGACACGGGCCATGTGCTTCTGTGGCACCCGGACGAGGAGCCATGTGCTTCGGTGGCATACGGACGTGGGTCTGTGTTCTTAGGTGGCACCTAGAAGCATGGCCATGTGCTTCAGGGGCACTCGTACGTGGAGCCGTGTTCTTCGGTGGTACCTGGACGCCAAGCTTTGTGCTTCGGTAGCACCGAGAAGCGGGGCCGTGTGATTCGGTGGCACCCGGACGCGGGTCTGTGTGTTCGGTAGCACCTAGACACGGGGCCATGTGCTTCGATGGCACCCGGAGGCGGGGCAGAGTGCTTCGGTGGCACACAGACGCGGGTCTGTGTGCTTCAGTAGCACCCAGACATGAGGCCGTGTGCTTTAGGGGCACTCGTACGTGGAGCCGGGTACTTCAGAGGTACCCGGACGCCGGTCTTTGTGCTTCGGTAGCACCAAGAAGCTGGGCCATGTGCTTCGGTGGAAACCGGACGCAGGGGTCATGTGCTTCGATGGCACATGGACGTTGGTCTCTGTGCTTCGGTGGCACCCAGACACGGGTGTGTGTGATACGTTGGCACCTAGACACGGGGCCACGTGCTTCGGTTGCACCCGGACTGGGGTCTTTGTGCTTTGGTGGTATATGGACGCCGGTCTGTTTACTTTGGTGGCACCCAGACGTGAGGCCGTGTGCTTCTTGGTCACTGGTACATGGAGAAGTATTCTTTGGTGGCACCCGGATGCGGGTCTGTACTTTGGTGGGACCTAGACAGGGGGCATGTGCTTCGGTGCAACCCGGACTCAAGGCCATAGGCTTCGTTGACAAACGGATGCGCTTCTGTGTGCTTCTGTGGCACCCAGGCACGGGGCCGTGTGCTTTGGTGGCACTCGTATGTGGGGCCGTGTGCTTCGTTGGCACCCGGATGCGGGGCAGAGTGCTACGGTGGCACACGGACGTGGGTCTGTGTGCTTCGGTGGCACCCAGACACAAGGCCGTGTGCTTCAGGGGCACTCGTATTTAGAGTCGTGTACTTCGGAAGTACCCGGACGCCGGTCTTTGTGCTTCGGTAGCACCAAGAAGCGGGGCCATGTGCTTCGGTGGAAACCAGACGTGGGGCCATGTACTTTGGTGGCACATGGACGTTAGTCTGTGTGCTTCGGTGGCACCCAGACACGGGTCTGTGTGTTATGATGGCACCTAGAGATGGGGCCATGTGCTTCGTTGGCACCCGGACGCGGGGAAGAGTGCTTCGGTGGCACCCAGGCACGGGTCTGTTCACTATAGTGGCACCTAGACACGGGGCCATATGCATCGGTGGCACCCGGACTGGGGTCTGTGTGCTTCGGTGGTACACGGATAAGGGTCTGTGTGCTTCGGTGGCACCTAGACATGAGGCCGTGTGCTTCATGGTCACTCGTACATGAAGCTGTATTCTTTGGTGACACCCGGATGCGGGTCTGTGTGCTTTGGTGGCACCTAGACAGGGGGCATGTGCTTCGGTGGCACCCGGACACAAGGCCATGTGCTTCGTTGGCACACGGATGCGGGTCTGTGAGCTTCGGTGGCACCCAGACTCGGGGCCATGTGCTTTTGTGGCACTTGTATGTAGGGCCGTGTGCTTCGCAAGTACCCGGACGCCGGTTTTTGTGCTTCGGTAGCACCAAGAAGCGGGGCCATATGCTTTGGTGGCACATAGACGTTGGTCTGTGTGCTTCGCTGGCACCCAGACACAGGTCAGTGCGCTACGGTGGCACCTAGACACGGGGCCATGTGCTTCGGTGGCACCCAGACTGGGATCTGTGTGCTTCGGTGGTATACACGGACGTGGGTCTGTGTTCTTCGGTGGCACCCAGACATGAGGCAGTGTGCTTCAGGGGCACTCGTACATGGAGCTGTATTCTTTGGTGGCACCCGGATTCGGGTCTGTGTGCTTCGGTGGCACCTAGACACAGGGCCATGTGCTTCGGTGGCACCCGGATGCAAGGCCATGTGCTTCGGCGGCAAATGGATGCGGGTCTGTGTTCTTCGCCGGCACCCAGACGCGGGGCCGCGTGCTTCGGTGGCACTCGTATGTGCGCCATGTGCTTCGGTGGCACTCGGAGGCGGGGCAGAGTGCTACGGTGGCACACGGACGCAAGTCTGTGTGCTTCGGTGACACCCAGACACGGGGCCGTGTGCTTGGGTGATACTCGTATGTGAAGCCGTGTGCTTCAGTGGCACCTGGACGCGGGTCTGTGTGCTTCGGTGGCACCTAGACATGGGGCCATTTGCTTCGGTGGCACACGGTTGTGGGTCTGTGTGCTTCGGTGGCACCAAGACACGAGGCCGCGTGCTTCAGGGGCACTCATACGTGAAGCCGTGTACTTCGGTGGTACCCGGAAGCTGGTCTTTGTGCTTCGGTATCACCGATAAGCGGGGCCATGTGCTACGGTGGCACACGGACGCAGGGCCATGTGCTTCTGTGGCACATGAACGTGGGTCTGTGAGCTTCGGTGGCAACCAGACACGGGTCTGTGTGCTTTGATGGCACTCGCATTTGGGGCCATGTGCTTCGGTGGCACCCGTACAGGTAGGCTGTGTGCTTTGATGGCACTCTAACGCGGGTTTGTGTGCTTTGGTGGCACCTAGACACGAGACCATGTGCTTCGGAGGCACCCGGACGTGGGGTCACGTGCTTCGGTGGCACACGGAAGGGAGTCTGTGTGCTTCGATGGCACCCAGACACGGGGGCATGTGCTTCGGTGGCACTCGTATGCTGGGCTGTGTGCTTCAATGGCACCCGTACAGTGGGTCGTGTGCTTCGATGCCACCTGGACGCAGGTCTGTGTGCTTTGGTGGCACCCAGACACGAGGCCGTGTGCTTCAGGGGCACTCGTACGTGGAGCTGTGTGACTTGCAAGTACCCGGACGCCGGTCTTTGTGCGTCGGTAGCACCGAGAAGCGGAGGATGTGCTTCGGTGGAAACCGGACGTGAAGCCATGTGCTTCGGTGGCACATGGACTTTGGTCTGTGCGCTTCGGTGGCACCCAGACACAGGTATTTGTGCTACAGTGACACCTAGACACCGGACCATGTACATCGGTGGCACCCGGACGTGGGGCAGAGTGCTTCGGTGGCACACGGACATGGGTCTGAGTGCTTCGGTGGCACCCACACACGAAGCCGTGTGCATCAAGGGCACTCGTACGTGGAGCCATGTGTTGCGAAAGTACCCGGATGCCGGCCTTTGTGCTCGGGTAGCACCGAGAAGCGTGGCCATGTGCTTCGGTGGAAACCGGACGAGGGGCCATGTGCTTCGGTGGCACATGGACGGTGGACTGTGTGCTTCGGTAGAACCCAGACACGGGTCTGTGTGCTACGGTGGCACCTAGACACCAGGCTATGTGCTTCGGTGGCACCCGTATGTGGAGCCGTGTGCTTTGGTGGCACCCGAACGCGGGGCAGAGTGCTATGGTGGCACACGGACGCGGGTCTATGTGCTTCGGTGGCACCCAGACACGAGGCCGTGTGTTTCAGGGACCCTCATACGTGGAGCCGTGTACTTCGGAGGTACCCGGACGCCGTTCTTTGTGCTTCGGTAGCACTGAGAAGCGGGGTCATGGGCTTTGGTGGCACCCGGACGTGGGGCCATGTGCTTCGGTGGCACATGGACTGTGTGCTTCGGTGGCACCCAGACACGGGTATGTGTGCTATGGTGGCACCTAGAGATGGTGCCATGTGCTTTGGTGGCACCCGGACGTGGTGCAGAGTGCATCGGTGGCACATGGACGCGGGTCTGTGTGATTTGGTGGCACCCAGATGCCGGGCCATGTGCATCGGTGGCACCCAGACACGGGGCATGTGTTTCGGTGGCAGTCGTTTGTGGGGCTGTGTGCTTCGATGACACCCGGAAGCGGGGCCGTGTGCTTCAGTGGCACCCGAATGCGGGTCTGTGTGCTTCGGTGGCACCCGGACGCGGGGCAGAGTGCTTCAGTGGCACATGGACGCGGGTCTGTGTGCTTCGGTGGCACCTAGATGCGGGGCCGTGTGCTTTGGTGGCACCCGGACTCGGGTCTGTGTGCTTCGGTGGCACCCGTATGTGGGCTGTGTGCTTTGGCGGCATCCGGACGTGGGGCCATGAGCTTCGGTCGCACCTAGACATGGGCCATGTGCTTTGGTGGCACCCAGATGCGGGGCAGAGTGCGTTGGTGGCACACGGACGCTTGTCTGTGTGTTTCGGTGGCATGCCGGCATGCAAACACAAGGCCTTGTGCTTCAGGGGCACTCGTATGCGGAGCCGTGTGATCGGTTGTACCCAGACGCCGGTCTGTGTGCTTCAGTAGCACCGAGAACTGGGGCCTTGTACTACAGTGTCACCTGGACGCTGATCTGTGTGCTTCGGTGGCACCTGTACAGGGAGGTTGTGTGCTTCGGGGGCACCCGGATGCAGGTTTGTGTGCTTCGGTGGCACCCATTCAACGAGGCACTGTACTTTGGTGGCACCCAGACACGAGGCCGTGTTCTTCATGGGCACTCGTACGTGGAGTCTTGTGCTCTGGAGGTACCCGGACGCCGGTCTTTGTGCTTCGGTAGCACCGAGAAGCGGGGCTAAGTGCTTCGGTGGAAAGTGGGCGAGGAGCCATGTGCTTCGGTGGCACATGAATGTTGGTCTGTGTGCTTCGGTGGCACCTAGACACGGGTCTGTGTGCTATGGTGGCACCTAGACACCAGGCCATGTGCTTTGGTGGCACCCGGACGCGGGGCAGAGTTCTTCAATGGCACACGGACATGGGTCTGTGTGCTTCGGTGGCACCCAGACACTAGGCTGTGTGCTTCAGGGGCACTCGTACGTGGAGCCGTGTGCTTTGGTGGTACTCGGACACTGATCTTTGTGCTTCGGTATCACCGTGAAGCGGGACCGCGTGCTTTGGTGGCACCCGGATGCAGGGCCGTGTGCTTCTGTAGCACATGGACGCTGGTCTGTGTGCTTCGGTGACACCCAGACACTTGTACTTGGGGCCGTGTGCTTCGGTGGCACCTGTACAGGCAGGTTGTGTGCTTCAGTGGCACCTGGACTCAGCTTTGTGTGCTTCATAGGCACCCATTCAACGGGTCAGTGTGCTTCGGTGGCACCCAGACACAAAGCCGTGTTCTTCATGTGCACTCGTACGTGGAGCCGTGAGCTTCGGAGGTACCCGGACGCCGGTCTTTGTCCTTCAGTAGCACCGAAAAGCGGGAGCCATGTGCTTCGGTGGCACCCGTGCGCAGGGACCTGTGCTTATTTGGCACATGGACGTGGGTCTGTGTGCTTCGGTGGCACCCAGACACAGGGGTGTGTGCTTCAATGATACTCGTATGTGGGGCTATGTGCTTCAGTGTCACCCGTTCAGGAAGCTGGGCCATGTGCTTCAGAGGCATCCGAATGCGGGTCTGTGTGCTTTTGTGGCACCTAGACAAGGGGCCATGTGCTTCGGTGGCACCCGGACGTGGGGCAGAGTGCTTCGGTGGCACATGGACGCGGGTCTGTGTGCTTCGTTTGCACCTACACGCGGGTCTGTGTGCTTTGTCGGCACCCGGACGTGGGGCCGTGTGCTTCGGGGGCACCTGGACGCCGGTCTGTGTGCTTCGGTGGCACCCGTATGTGAGCTGTGTGCTTCGATGGCACCCGGAAGCGGGGCCGTGTGCTTCAGAGGCACCCAAATGCGGGTCTGTGTGCTTTGGTGGCACCTAGACAAGGGGCCATGTGCTTCGGTGCCACATGGACGCGTGGCAGAGTGCTTCGGTGGCAACTAGACGCGGGGCCATGTGCTTTGGCGGCACCCGGACATGGGGCCTTGTGCTTCAGTGGCACCCGGACGCAGGTCTGTGTGCTTCGGTTGCACCCGTATGTGGGCTGTGTGCTTTGGTGGCACCCGGATGTGGGGCTGTGTGCTTCGGTGGCACCCGGACGCGGGTCTGTGTGCTTCGGTGGCACCTAGACATTGGCCATGTACTTCGGTGGCACCCTGACACAGGGCAGAGTGCTTCGGTGGCACACGGACATGGGTCTGTGTGCTTCGGTGGCATCCAGACACGAGGCCGTGTGCTTCGGTGGCACTCGTATGTGGGGCCGTGTGCTTCGATGGCACCCAGACACGAGGCCGTGTGCTTCAGGGGCGCTTGTACGTGGAGCCGTGTACTTCGGAGGTACCCGGACACCGGTCTTTGTGCTTCGGTAGCTCCGAGAAGCGGGGCCATGTGCTTCGGTGGAAACCGGACGTGGGGCCATGTGCTTCGGTAGCACATGGACGTTAGTCTGTGTGCTTCAGTGGCACCCAGACACGGGTATGTGTGCTATGATGGCACCTAGAGATGGGCCCATGTGCTTCGGTGGCACCTGGACGCATGGCAGAGTGCTTCGGTGGCACATGGTCATGGGTCTGTGTGCTTCGGTGGCACCCAGACACGAGGCCGTGTGCTTCAGGGGCACTCATAATTGGAGCCGTGTGCTTCGGTGGTACCCGGACGCCAGTGTTTGTGCTTCGGTAGCACCGAGAGGCAGGGCCATGTGCTCCGGTGGCACCCGGACGCGGGTCTGTGTGCTTCGGTGGCACCTAGACACGGGTCCATGTGCTTCGGTGGCACCCGGACGAGGGGCCATGTGCTTCGGTGGTTCTCATACGTGGAGTCGTGTTCTTCAATGGTACAGAGACGCCGGTCTTTGTGCTTCGGTAACACCGAGAAGCGGGGCCGTGTGCTTTGGTGGCATCCAGATGCGGGTCTGTGTGCTTTGGTGGCACCCAGACACGGGGCCGTGTGCTTAGGTGACACTCGTATGTGGAGCTTTGTGCATCAGTGGCACCTGTTCAGGGGGTCGTTTGCTTCGGTGGCACGCGGACGCGAGGCAGAGTGCTATTATGGCACACGGACACGGATCTGTGTGCTTCGGTGGCACCCAGACACGAGGCTGCATGCTTCAGGGGCACTCATACGTGGAGCCGTGTGCTTCGGTGGTACCCAGACGCTGGTCTTTGTGCTTCGGTAGCACCGAGAGGCAGGGCCATGTGCTCCGGTGGCACCCGGACGCGGGTCTGTGTGCTTCGGTGGCACCTAGACACGGGTCCATGTGCTTCGGTGGCACCCGGACGAGGGGCTATGTGCTTCAGTGGCACACGGACGCAGGTCTGTGTGCTTAGGTGGCACCCAGACACGGGGCCGTGTGCTTCGGTGGCACCCGGTTGCGGGGCCGTGTGCTTCGGTGGCACCCAGACACGGGTCTGTGCTTCGGTGTCGCCTAGACATGGGGTCATGTGCTTCGGTCGCACTCTTATGCAGGGCTGTGTTCTTCAGTGGCACCCGTTCAAGGGGTCATGTGCTTTGGTGGCACACAGACGCGGGGCAGAAAGCTACGGTGGCACACGAATGCGGGTCTGTGTGCTTCGGTGGCACCCAGACACAAGGCCGTGTGCTTCAGGGGCACTCGTACGTGCAGCCGTGAGCTTAGGAGGTACCTGGACGCCGGTCTTTTCTGCTTCGGTAGCACCGAGAGGTGTGTTTCGCTGGTACCTAGACATGGGGCCAAGTGCTTCAGTGGCACCCGGACGCGGGGCAGAATACTTCGGTGGCACACGGATGTAGGACTGTGTGCTTTGGTTGCACCCAGACACAAGGCCTTGTGCTTCAGGGGCACTCGTACACGGAGCCGTGTGCTTCCGTGGTACCTGGACACCGGTCTTTGTGCTTCAGTAGCACTGAGAAGTGGGGCTATGTGCTTCGGTGGCACCCAGACGCTGGTCTGTGTGCTTCGGTGGCACCCAGACACGGGTCTGTGTGCTTCTGTGGTACACAGACGCCGGTCTGTATGCTTCGGTGGCACACGGACGCGGGTCTGTGTGCTTAGATGGCATTTAGACGTGGGGCCGTGTGCTTCAGGGACACTCGTACGTGGAGCCGTGTTCTTCGGTGGTACCTGGACGCCAAGCTTTGTGCTTCGGTAGCACCTAGAAGTGGGGCCATGTGATTCGGTGGCACCCGGACGCGGATCTGTGTGCTTCGGTGGCAACCAGAAACGGGTATGTGTGCTTCGGTGGCACTCGCATGTGGGGCCATGTGCTTCTGTTGCATCCGTACAGGTAGGCCGTATGCTTCGGTGGCACCCTGATGTGGGTGTGTATGCTTCGGTGGCACCCAGACACTGGTTTTGTGCTTCGGTGACACCCACATAGGGAGGCCATGTGCTTCGGTGGCACCTGGACACGGGTTTGTGTGCTGTGGCACCCAGACGCAGGACCATGTGCTTCGGTGGCACCCGGATGCGGGGCCATGTGCTTCGGTGGCATACGGACCGCGGCTCTGTGTGCTTCGGTGGCACCGAGATGGTGGTCTGTATGCTTCGGTGGCACCTAGACATGGGCCATGTGCTTCGGTGGCACCCAGACGCGGGGCAGAGTGCTTCGGTGGCACACGGATGCGGGTCTGTATTCTTCGGTGGCACACGGACGCGGGTCTGTATGCTTCAGGGGCACACGGACGCGGGTGTGTTTCGGTGGCACTCGTATGTGGGGCTGTGTGCTTCAGTTGCACCCGAATGCAGATCTGTGTGCTTCTGTGGCACCTAGACAAGGGGCCATGTGCTTTGGTGGCACACGGATGCGGGTCTGCGTGCTTAGGTGGCACCTAGATGCGCGGCCATGTGCTTTGGTGGCACCCGGACGTGGGGCAGAGTGCTTCGGTGACACCCAGACTCGAGGCCTTGTGCTTCACGGTCACTCGTACATGGAGCCGTGTGCTTCGATGGTACCCAGACGCCGATCTTAGTGCTTCAGTAGCACTGAGAAGCGGGGCCATGTGCTACGGTGGCACACGGACCCAGGTCCATGTGCTTCTGTGGCACTCGTACGTGGGGCAGTGTTCTTCGGTAGCACCCGTAAAGAGTAGGCCGTGTGCTTCGGTGGCACCTGGATGCGGGTTTGTGTGCTTCGGTGGCACCTGGACGAGGGGTCATGTGCTTCTGTGGCACACGGATGCGGGGCAGAGTGCTACGGTGGCACTCGGATGTGGGTCTGTGTGCTTCAGTGGCACCCAGACACGAGACCGTGTTCTTCATGGGCACTCGTACATGGAGCAGTGTGCTTCGGAGGTACCCGGATGCCGGTCTTTGTGATTCAGTAGCACTGAAAAGCGGGGCCATGTGCTTCGGTGGCACCCGGACGCAGGGCCATGTGCTTCTATGGCACATGGATGTGGATCTGTGTGCTTCGGTGGCACCCACACACATGTCTGCGTGCGTCGGTGGCACTAGTACGTGAGGCCGTGTGATTCGGTTGCACCCGAATGTGGGTCTGTGTGCTTCGGTGGCACCTAGACAAGGGGCCATGTGCTTCAGGGGCACTCGTACGTGGAGTCGTGTTCTTTGGTGATACCCGGACGCTGGTCTTTGTGCTTCCATAGCACTGAGAAGCGGGGCCATGTGCTTCGGTGGCACACAGACATGGGTCTCTGTGCTTCGGTGGTGCACAGACACGGGTCTGTGTGCTTCGGTAGCACCTGTACAGGGAGGCCGTGTGCTTAAGTGGCACCCAGACGCGAGGCCGTGTGCTTCCTTGGCACCGTGAGGTGGGGCCGTGTGCTTCGGTGGCACCCCAAAGCAGGGCCATGTGCTTTAATGGCACCCATACGCTGGGCCGTGTGCTTCGGTGACACCCAGATGCCGGGATATGTGCTTCAATGGCACCTGTAAGCGGGACCGTGTGTGTCGGGGCACCCGTACGCGGTGCCTTGTGCTTCAATGGCATATGTACGCAGGGCCGTGCGCCTTGGTGGCAACCGGATGCCGGGCCCGTGTTCTTCGGTGGCACCCGTACACGGGATTGTGTGCTTTGGTGGCACCCGGACGTGGGGCCGTGTGCGTCGGTGGCACCCGGATGCCGAGCCCTGTGCTTCAGTGGGACTCAAACTCGAGGACCTTATGCTTCTGTGGCACGTGGACGCTGTTCTTTGTGCTTCGGTGGCCCGCGGACGTCGGACTTTGTGCTTCGATAGCACATGGACTTTGGGCAGTGTGCTTCGTTTGTACCCGGATGTCAGGTCTTGTGCTTTGGTGGAAAAGAAAAACAGAGGCAGACCAATTGCCAATGAGTGTGACCTGGAGGGTAAACTCTCCAGTAATACATTTTCAGATAACATGCTGTATGTTAGTGGTTGTATTATTATCTATAGTTTGGTTGTAATTTCATATTTTGATAGCTTGTCATATTCTTATATGCGTACATAGATGACCCATAGCATGGCATTATATTCTCTACCTGTGCTGCAAACATTTAGCCATGTGCTTCGGTGTCAGGTAGATGTCGGTCAATGTGCTTCGGTGGCACGTGGATGTTGGTCCGTGTACTTTGGTGGCACATGGACACGGGGCCGTGTGTTTCAGTGACATTCGATTACGTGGCCATATGCTTCAGTGGCATACGGATGCTGGGTCATATGCTTCGATGACAAGCGGAAACCAGGCTACGTGCTTTGTTGGCACGTGGAAGTTGAGCTGTGTGCTCTGGTGGCACGCAGATGCCAGGCTGTGTGTTTTGGTGGCAAAGAGATGCCAGGCCGCATGCTTCAGCAGCATGTGGACATCAGACCATGTGCTTCTGTGGCATCTGTTCGGGCCATGTGCTTCAGTGGCACACAGAAGTCGGGTCATTACACCATATACAGCAGGGGCACATTATAAGATTATCTTAGCACAGGAACATTTTATTTAAACACATCCAATTGTGGAAATTATTATTATTCCAAGATGTATTGATTAAAATGAACTTTTGTTCATTGGAAAACCCCTTTAAGTACCAGATGTGGAGCTGTAAGCAGAGTGACGGATAACTAGGACACAGCAAAGAGCTGCATCCAGGATCATGGCACCAGGGACACAGCCGGGATCAGGTTCATGACCACAAGATATAACTAGAAATAGGCCTTGGACATAACCAGTATATAGCAGGAGCAGATCATGGACTCAGAACTAGGAGATGTGAGGAACAGAGGCCAGGACAAATTTAGGTTGGGAAGCATGGACAGCATCCAGGATTAGGTAAGTACTCACAGCACAGGCCACGTACAGGGAGTAATTGGCGTGGGCAGGAATTTGTTGCGTCCTCAGTGAAATCACATGTGAACGCATACTCGCACAGTGTCTGTTGTTGCAGAGATCAATGCAGCGACAAGGTGCAACAAGATGTGGACACTAGACGATAAGAGGTGGCCGGGACATGGAGGTCTCACGCAGCAAACAGTGGCCAAACAAGAGCAAGTCACAGCAAGGACACAATCCAAGCAGCACCGCAGTAGCCAAGTAAGTCTTATTCTAATTCATTGGATGGGGCTGTATTGTCAGATGAAGATGCATGCAGTAAGGAAGGAAATATGTTTAACACGTTAATAAAGTGTTTGAAAGCTGAGAAGTGTTATAAGAAAGAGGTGATCACTACATGGCTGAAAGCTCAGAACAGTGAGATACTAGTCACAGCGCAGGGTATGTTCATTGTCATCCACTTATACATTTGTAGTAAGAGCATCAGGGAAGGAGAGTACGTGGATGTTTTTTGTTTTTTTTAACCTAAGTCTTGGCAGTGAAGACAGACTTAGACAGGTAGTGAGGAAGCAGAGGAGAAATTATTAATGGAATTCACGAAAAAAATATTTTCCATTTTCAAGACTGTCCTATATAGGAATACAAGTGGACTCGCTAAAAGGGCAGTGTAGGCTGCCGGCTGTCAAGTTGATTACCGGAAGATGGAAAGGTGAATGCGGTGTGATGTGATGGTCAGAAATTTTTAGCCATTGTTGGATTCTCTGAAGTTTACATGTAGGGTGATTCTGATGGGGAAGATCTCTTTCAGCCATATGCCATTAAGCTCAATTGGGATGAAGAAAAGGTTTCATAAGATTGGGGTTATGGACTAATTGAACAAAGATTTGGCGGTGCGCAAAAAAATTCTAACAGCTTTTAATGAACCTAGGCGGCACTGAAAACTGGGGTAGAAGGTGATCAGTAAGTATTGTAACACGATAATACTACATAGCATACATACAGTGAAGGAAGTAATTATTTGATCCCTTGCTGTTTTTGTACGTTTGCCCACTGACAAAGACATGAACAGTCTATAATTTTAAGGGTAGGTTAATTTTAACATTGAGAGATAGAATATCCCCCCAAAAAATCAAGAAAATCACATTGTATATATTAGATAAATGTATTTGCATTTTGCAGTGAGAAATAAGTATTTGATTCCTCTGGAAAACAACACTTAATACTTGGTGGCAAAACCTTTGTTGGCAAGCACAGAAGTCAGACTTTTTTCGTAGTTGATGATGAGGGTTGCGCACATGTCAGGAGGAATTTTGGTCGACTCCTCTTTGCAGATCATCTCTAAATCATTCAGATTTTGAGGCTGTCGATTGGCAACTCGGAGTTTCAACTACCTCCACTCCTTTGTTGCCTTTGCTGTATGTTTTGGGTCATTGTCTTGCTGGAAGACCCTGCCCCGACCCATTTTTAATGTCCTGGTGGAGGGAAGGAGGTTGTCACTCAGGATTTTACGGTACATGGCTCCATCCATTCTCCCATTGATGCGGTGAAGTAGTCCTGTGCCCTTAGCAAAGAAACACCCCCAAAACATAATGTTTCCACCTCCATGCTTGACAGTGGGGATGGTGTTCTTTGGGTCATAGGCAGCATTTCTCTTCCTCCAAAAACAGCGAGTTGAGTTAATACCAAAGAGCTCAATTTTTGTCTCATCTGACCACAGCACCTTCTCCCAATAACTCACAGAATCATACAGTTGTTCATTGGCGAACTTCAGATGGGCCTGCACTTGTGATGAGCGAGTATGTTCAGTTAACCCTTTCGACGAGTATGCTCGGGCGAGTACCAAGTATCTTCAGCGTGCTTCTTTGACAGTTTTAATACATGTGAGGAATGCTTAAGAAACAAGCATTCTTCAAATGTATTAAAGCTGTCAAACAGTCGCAAATCATGCACATGGGAGTGATTCAAACATATCACCGAGCATGCTGAAGATACTCTGTACTCGCCCGACCAATGGTTTTCTTGGTGACTGTGGTCCCAGCTACCTTGAGATCATTAACAAGTTCCCCCTCTGTAGTTTTATGCTGATCTCTCACCTTCCTCATGATGAAGGCTACCCCACGAGGTGAGATTTTGCATGGTGCCCCAGATCGATGTCGATTGACAGTCATTTTGTACTTCTTCCATTTTCTTACTATTGCACCAACAGTTGTCTTCTTCTTACCCAGCGTCTTACTTTTGTTTTTTTAGCCCATTCCAGCTTTGTGCAGGTCTATGATCTTGTCCCTGACATCCTTAGAAAGCTCTTTGGTCTTGTCCATGTTGTAGAGGTTAGAGTCTGACGGATTAATTGAGTCTGTGGACAGGAGTCTTTTATACAGGTGACTATATAAGACAGCTGTCTTTAATGCAGGTAACAAGTTGATTAGGAGCGTCTAACTAGTCTGTAGGAGCCAGAACTCATAATGGTTTGTAGGGGATCAAATACTTATTTCTCACTGCAAAATGCAAATAAATGTATCTAATTTATACAATGCCAAAGAGCTCAATTTTTGTCTCATCTGACCACAGCACCTTCTCCCAATAACTCACAGAATCATACAGTTGTTCATTGGCAAACTTCAGATGGGCCTGCACTTGTGATGAGCGAGTATGTTCAGTTAACCCTTTCGACGAGTATGCTCGGGCGAGTACCAAGTATCTTCAGCGTGCTTGTTTGACAGTTTTAATACAACAAAAAAAAGGCGAACAACCAGCAGAAGAGGATGTATGGTTGTTCGCCTTTTTTTGTTGTTCTGGGAGACATCCGTCTTTTGGGTCATTCTCCAAATTGGTATCGGCTGTGCCTGAGGAGGAGAGTTTTTCCGGTGATTTGGAGAGAGTTTGGACGGATGTGCGTGGTAATCTTCAGGAGGCTAACAAAAAATCTAAGAGGTACTTTGATAGGAAACGGCAAGAGGTTTTGTTTGCTATTGGTGACATGGTTTGGTTGTCCTCTAAGAATCTGCGGTTGAGGATTCCTTCTAAAAAATTGGGTCCCAAGTTTGTAGGGCCCTTTAAGGTGCTTCAGGTAGTTAACCAATCTGCTGTTAGGTTGGAGGTTCCTACCTCCTGGAAGATTAATCCGGTGTTTCATGTTTCTCTGTTGAAAAGAGCTTGTGTGTCGGATGGTGACGCCTCTGCCACTGTTCCTCCGGTGGTGGAGGACGGGGAATACGAAATTTCCCGCATCCTAAATTCTAGACGGTATAGAGGGAGTTTGCAGTATCTCGTCGCTTGGAAGGGTTTCGGACCCGAGGATAGCTCATGGGTGAGGGCGGATGATGTTTCTGCTTCCAGACTTGTCAGAGCATTTCACAAGAGGTTTCCTGATAAGCCTGGGCCTAGGGGATCCGGAGGATCCTCATAGAAGAGGGGGTACTGTTAGAACTCTCCTGTTAGGTTTTTTCTATCTTGCTGGTCACATGACTTTTTTTTTTTCTTTGTTCATACGTTGCACACAGTTCTTAATAAAATGGTCAGATTTCCCGCAATAAAAGCACAAACCTTCAGAATACCTGCGGTCTTTTTCCTGAGAGTGGGGTGCCATCGCCCCAATCTCCATCGGCTCTCCAATGTCAGTACAGACCCTCTCAAGACTCGGAGCTGACATGGCAGAGGATTTACTCTCATTAACCCTTGCACGCAGTCTCCTGTCCACCCGTATAGCTAATTGCATTGCCTCCTGCAAGTTTCCAGGTGTGGGATAAGCAATCAGCAAATCCTTAACCCTGTCACCTAGCCCCGCAAAAAACAAACTTTTCAAAGCTGAATCATTCCACCCCACCTGGGCAGACCACCGACGGAAGTGAGAACAATATTTTTCCACATTACCTGATCCCTGCCTCAAACGTCTCAATTCAGTCTCAGCTGATGAGACACGATCAGGATCATCATACAACAAACCCAAAGCAGAAAAAAAACTATCCACTGATCTAAAGCATGGATCACTAGGTTGGAGAGAAAAGGCCCATCCCTGAGGCTCCTTGCGCAAAAGTGACATTATGAACCCTATGCGCTGTGATTCATCACCAGAGGATCTGGGTCTCAAATGAAAATACAACAAACAAGCATTTTTAAAGGAAAAAAATTCTTGTTGATCACCAAAAAATAAATCAGGCAAACGTACCTTTGGCTCCACAAAATGTGCTCCAGAACAGCTACTCACGTGTTGTTGGAGCTCGGCCACCTCCAGAGAGAGTCCCTGCAGGCGTTGAGCCAAATCCTGAACCGACACCATGATGGAAACTGGAAGTCTTTCCTTAGAGATAATTTTGGGCTGGACTTACTGTTATGATCTGCTACAAGTACTAAGGAAAGAAAGGAGATCTGTCCCTACAATAGAAATAAGCTAGATCCCTACGATGTAACGGGGAACCTGATCCTGCGATCAGACCCGCTAAAGTCCTCGCTAGTCTGTACGAAGACCTATAGATGCAAGAAAGGGATCCCTACAAGAACTAGGGACTGGGATAAAGTTGGACACCTCCTAGCAGAAATTGTAGCAGTAAAAGACAAACACACAACATAGAACAAAGGTCCGAAGACCTAGGAAAACTGACTGAGAAAGGTAACTAAGCACCAAGCTAGCTTAAGAGTAGAAATTACGATGAAGTCCAGCAAGGCCAGGAGGGCGGAGCAGGACTAAATAGGCAAAAAAGGTCATGTGACCAGCAAGATAGAAAAAACCTAACAGGAGAGTTCTAACACCCGTACGCGGTGCCTTGTGCTTCAATGGCACATGTACGCGGGGCCATGCACCTTGGTGGCAACCAGATGCCGGGCCGTGTTCTTCGGTGGCACCCGTACACTGGATTGTGTGCTTCGGTGGTACCTGGACGTGGGGCCGTGTGCTTCGGTGGCACCCGGATGCCGAGCCCTGTGCTTCAGTGGGACTCAAACTCGAGGACCTTGTGCTTCTATGGCACATGGACGCTGTTCTTTGTGCTTCGGTGGCCCGCGGACGTCGGACTTCGTGCTTCAATAGCACATGGACTTTGGGCAGTGTGCTTCGTTTGTACTCGGATGTCAGGCCTTGTGCTTTGGTGGAAAAAAAAATCAGAGGCAGACCAATTGCCAATGAGTGTGACCTGGAGGGTAAGCTCTCCAGTAATTCATTTTCTGATAACAAACTGTATGTTAGCGGTTGTTTTATTATCTACAGTTTGGTTATAATTTCATATTTTGATAGCTTGTCATATTCTTATATACGTACATAGATGACCCATAGCATGACATTATATTCTCTATCAGTGGATTTAACTGTGCTGCAAACATTTAGGCATGTGCTTCGGTGTCAGGCAGATGTCGGTCAATGAGCTTCGGTGGCATGTGGATGTTGGTCCATGTACTTTGGTGGCACATGGACACGGAGCCATATGTTTCAGTGACATTCGATTATGTGGCCATATGCTTCAGTGGCATACGGATGCTGGATCATATGCTTCGGTGACAAGCGGAAACCAGGCTACGTGTTTTGTTGGCACGTGGGAGTTGAGCCGTGTGCTCTGGTGGCACGCGATGCCAGGCCGTGTGTTTTGGTGGCAAAGAGACGCCGGGCCGCATGTAGGTTAATTTTAACATTGAGAGATAGAATATCCCCCCCAAAAAATCAAGAAAATCACATTGTATAAATTAGATAAATTTATTTGCATTTTGCAGTGAGAAATAAGTATTTGATTTCTCTGGAAAACAACACTTAATACTTGGTGGCAAAACCTTTGTTGGCAAGCACAGAAGTCAGACTTTTTTTGTAGTTGATGATGAGGGTTGCGCACATGTCAGGAGGAATTTTGGTCCACTCCTCTTTGCAGATCATCTCTAAATCATTCAGATTTTGAGGCTGTCGATTGGCAACTCGGAGTTTCAACTCCCTCCACACCTTTGTTGCCTTGGCTGTATGTTTTGGGTCATTGTCTTGCTGGAAGACCCTGCCCCGACCCATTTTTAATGTCCTGGTGGAGGGAAGGAGGTTGTCACTCAGGATTTTACGGTACATGGCTCCATCCATTCTCCCATTGATGCGGTGAAGTAGTCCTGTGCCCTTAGCAAAGAAACACCCCCAAAACATAATGTTTCCACCTCCATGCTTGACAGTGGGGATGGTGTTCTTTAAGTCATAGGCAGCATTTCTCTTCCTCCAAAAACAGCGAGTTGAGTTAATACCAAAGAGCTCAATTTTTGTCTCATCTGACCACAGCACCTTCTCCCAATAACTCACAGAATCATACAGTTGTTCATTGGCGAACTTCAGATGGGCCTGCACTTGTGATGAGCAAGTATGTTCAGTTAACCCTTTCGACGAGTATGCTCGGGCGAGTACCAAGTATCTTCAGCGTGCTTCTTTGACAGTTTTAATACATGTGAGGAATGCTTAAGAAACAAGCATTCTTCACATGTATTAAAGCTGTCAAACAGTCGCAAATCATGCACATGGGAGTGATTCAAACATATCACCGAGCATGCTGAAGATACTCTGTACTCGCCCGACCAATGGTTTTCTTGGTGACTGTGGTCCCAGCTACCTTGAGATCATTAACAAGTTCCCCCTCTGTAGTTTTATGCTGATCTCTCACCTTCCTCATGATGAAGGCTACCCCACGAGGTGAGATTTTGCATGGTGCCCCAGATCGATGTCGATTGACAGTCATTTTGTACTTCTTCCATTTTCTTACTATTGCACCAACAGTTGTCTTCTTCTTACCCAGCGTCTTACTTTTGTTTTTTTAGCCCATTCCAGCTTTGTGCAGGTCTATGATCTTGTCCCTGACATCCTTAGAAAGCTCTTTGGTCTTGCCCATGTTGTAGAGGTTAGAGTCTGACGGATTAATTGAGTCTGTGGACAGGAGTCTTTTATACAGGTGACTATATAAGACAGCTGTCTTTAATGCAGGTAACAAGTTGATTAGGAGCGTCTAACTAGTCTGTAGGAGCCAGAACTCATAATGGTTTGTAGGGGATAAAATACTTATTTCTCACTGCAAAATGCAAATAAATGTATCTAATTTATACATTGTGATTTTCTTGATTTTTTGGGGGGATATTCTATCTCTCAATGTTAAAATTAACCTACCCTTAAAATTATAGACTGTTCATGTCTTTGTCAGTGGGCAAACTTACAAAAACAGCAATTAATCAAATAATTATTTCCTTCCCTGTATCTAGAAAGGTTTACAAGATAATATGTTTGTCGGGAGTTCTTCTTTAAAGAGGATCTGTCACTTGCCATAAATATGGAAATATTTTACCTGGTCTAAATGATTTTGTTTCCCTGAAGTTGTTTTGGAAAAAAAAATCATATTAATGGCAAATTACAGTTTCTCTTTATAACATGCATTTTGTAAGCTCTTTAATGCTACTGCACTTTGGTCATTGTGGCCCAGTTTTTGTGCAACTTGCAACGTCACATATTATTTCATACATATTGTTTTTTTAGCTCTGTCTTGTCAGTACATCACATTCATCTTATTCCCCTCTTGCTTTCCTAAACTGAAGGCTATATATCTCCATGGCATTCTGACCTCATGACTGGTCAACAAAAGCCTGACCCCGAGGAGCAATCCTGGTCTTCAGAATTTGCACGATGGGGAAGACCAAGAACAAGCAGGGCCTTTGACAGCAGAACAACTTGACCACAAAGGAGTTTCAGAAGAAAAACTGTTGCCCCTGCAGCCATTTTTACATTTAAAATAGAGTTTATACTTTAATGATTTTAATTAAAAAGTCAATGCTAAATAAAGTGTTGGAAAATGACATTTATCCGGACTTGTGTTTTATTTACATTATTATTTTAAAATAACTGTTACATGACTTCTTTTACGTGAGGTTTAGCTGAGGCTCTAACAGCCTTTACCTATCCTCCATTTTTATGGTAGGTTGGAGAATGGCTTTCCGGATGCTAAGGTGGCCATAGACATGAGTTGGCTATTGACAAGACACTTGTCCTGCCAACACTTATCTTTTCCGACTTCCCATTATAATAGAATGATCAGTATGACTGAGGGTTTACGTGTAGTCAATAGGGACAGCCACTGCTAGACACTAGAGATGAGCAGATTGATGTGCGAGATTTCGGTACAGCATCTAGGTCAGTGGTACCTGGCAGTTACACAGAAGGCCCAAAAATCAATGATCTGCCTGTCAACTGAAAATGCTGACAGGCTGACTCTTATAAAAATGAACAAGGGCTGGATTGGGCCAGGCTTCTCAACAACACCGAATGATAGCAGCATAAGAAACTCAAATCCAGTGTCTTTTCTTGGGAGGTGTATTCCCATGCACCTTTTCACACCCACACATGGGTATACGCTTCCTGATTTTGGCTATTTGTTCTTTTCCTCCTCCTTCTCCTCATCCTCCACCACCATATCTCCATGGTGACCGTGGTCCGTGATGCAACACCCACATAATTTTTTTAAAGGGTGTTTATGATGCCCGTTAAAAAAAATTTTTATACAGTATGTTCATGTATACCCCCCAGGGGTAAATGTTTGTCAGCCCATACACTTAGTGCATGGGCATTACAAGTATAGGAGGCCCGCTCCTTTCTAATGGAAACATTTTTTTTTTATGAGGCCCTCCTCCACGTCTCTTCCAAGGGGCATTGAAGTGCCTCCAAATTTTTGGCAGCCCTTGCATTCACTGCATAGGCCAACACTATGGGAGACTCTCTCTTTTCTAATGGGAATTTGTCGTTACTATGGCCCTGCTCCGTGTGTCTTTAAATTCTTAGTGGGGTTTTTCCTAAAATTGGTCAGCCGTTGGACTCACTGTATACCCTATAACTGTATAGCAGACCCTCTCCTTTCTAATGGGAACATGTCGTACCTTGTTACTGTGGCCCTGCTCCATGTGTCTTTAAATTCTTAGTGGGGTTTTTCCTAAAATTGGTCAGCCGTTGGACTCACTGCATACCCTATAACTGTATAGCAAACTCTCTCTTTTCTTATGGGAATTTGTCTTTATTGTGGCCCTGCTCTATGTGTCTTTAAATTCGATTTCCCTCTATGCCAGTCCTTTCACCGAGCTAAATACAGCTCTCAGCAAAAAAAGCTGTGGACTGGCTCTGTACTGTCCCTGGCCACATTCACCTGTCCACGTGTTTGTGGTTAGGCGGTCCTTCCCAGTAAGTGCACTGGGGAGAGCACGGGTAATGTTGTGGGACCCGTGCTTGTGGAAGACGGAGACGACCCCGGGAGAAACAGTGGCGGCTGGGGACCGAGTTTGGACACCCGGCCGCTGCTGGCATGAGGTTATGAAAAGCTTCCGCCTTCACGAGCCTAAAAGGCCACATTTCAAGTGAAAGCAGCTTTAGAGGACTTCTTGGGAGAAATGACAGCTGGGTAGATATGGTTTCCCAAGTCCTTTCACCAAGCTAAAGAATATGGCTGTGGTGAAATACAACTCAGCAGAAAAAGCTGTGAACTGGCTCCGTACCTTCCCTGGCCACATTCACCTGTCCACGTGTTTGTGGTTAGGCGGTCCTTCCCAGTAAGTGCACTGGGGAGGGCACGGGTAATGTTGTGGTAACCGTGCTTGTGGAAGGAGGAGACGACACCGGGAGAAACAGTGGCGGCTGGGGAGAGGAGTATGGACACCCGGCCGCCTCCTGCATGAGGTTATCAAAAGCTTCCGCCTCCACGAGCCTAAAAGGCCACATTTTCAAGTGCAAGCAGCTGTGAAAAATTTGGCAGTATAGTATTGCAGCCTGTGGGTGGGTGGGTGGGTGGCTGCATACTTGCGCTTGCATTCCAAGGAATGGGGTAGGGACAACTGAACGCTGCACTGGGACAAGGACGTGGACAGTGATTGTTGCAAGTCTGCAACGACAGGTGCATGGCGGGAGGCATCTTCGCATGTGCCAAGGATCACTTATGATGGCCACACTTTTAGGCAGTGACCTGGGAGTCAGAAATGCTTCCAGAGGTCTTCCCCATGCTGTTCCCATGTCTTTTCAGCACTGTATGCATGTGTCTGATGATGTGTCATACACCACATGGCCAGATAAGGTTGTAAAATGTTAAAATTACATTTCCCAGTGAATGCATTTGTCTTTGTTGAAAGCAATGCTAAAGTGCAAAAACGCATCAAAAACGCTACGTGTGAACATAGCCCAAGGTGTGGAGGAGTATTTTTTGTTATTTGTTTTGCCTTATATACAATCATTACCCTGGAAAGGATGTTCCTTAATATATTTCCCAGGAAAATCCATTTTGGTTTTGTTTTTGTATGTTTTATTGTGAGTCCGTAAAAGTGGTGTAATTCTCTGACAACGTTGTAGACAGTAGTGTCCTGGGAGTCAGAAATGCTTCCAGGGGTCTTCCCCATGTCATTTGAGCACTGTTCCCATCCATTTGGGCAATTTTTAGGCCCTCTGCAGACCGCCGGGGGGAGCCGCCTGAAAAATGCTCGAGTTTCCCATAGACTTACATTGGGCTCGTTGCTCGGGTCGAGCACCTGAGTATTCCAATTTGCTCGACCCGAGCAACGAGTACCCGATTATTTTTTATGCTCGCTCATCACTAATCCTAACCCATATCACTAAAGGAGTTACATGTGCTGTCAGGGTTAGGCCTCAGCTAGCCCAGTACTCAGTCCTGTAGGCAAGCAGCAAAGTCACAGCAGGAATTTCAGTAAGCAACAAGGGTTTTTTTTTTTAAATGGCCTAAAAAGAGTGAAGAAGCCAAGTTCTAGTTTCAGCAATAAGACAAAAAAAAGAAAATTGGAAAATCATACAATGACATGCCTCCACATAAACCATGAAGAACCCAGCAATGCAAATCTCATAAAACAGCAGCACAATGTAAAAGTGGAATTTACCTATAACCAGACAACATGCAAGTAACTTAACCCTTGCACCCGCCAGAGCCCTTCCACTTACCCTGGTCATCACAGCTGCCATCTTTACACCCTCTCATAAAGGCCCTCATCACAGCACACAATCTGCTGACTGCTTCCTCTCTGTGGTTTAAATCCTGGAAGCTGGCAGGAGATTGGCCAGGAGACCATCAGTAAGCAGCTGCTGCAATTCATGTCTGATTTCTAGCCAGGATTGGGGCTCATTCACAGGATTGTATTTTTGGTCCGGGTGCTGTCTGTTGAAATAACGGACCACACTCGGACCATTGTTATTCAGTGACACAGTGCAGATGAGACTTTTTTTTTTCACTGAATTTGTGTGAGAAAAATAGTGCTGCGTGCTCTGGTTTCTTCTATAAATCAGATGAGACTCGCACATTCAAGTCTGGGTGCGTAAAAAAAATCAGATGCCATACAGAGCCATAGTATAGCTTTCGATTTTTACAGATACATTGCAAAGGCATTACACATTAATCTAATTCTCTACCTAAACAGCGCATAACAAACACTGCTTGACACATTGACTTGGTGGATAAAAGATTGGCCACAGCCTTTATTAAAATATTTAAACACTAGCTTAATTTGGTCTGCCACATTAAGTTTCATGACAGATCATTTTAATAGTAAAAAAAAATAATCTTAATAGTAAAAAAAAAGTAATCTTAAGAGTAAAAAAAAATAATCTTATTTAGTTACTCGTACATCCAAAATTTCAGATGTCTAACTTCAAAACTGACGGATTCCATACAATCTTTGAACCCCTATAATATGAAGAGGGAAACTCTTGAGGGTGGAATTATCAAAATTCCTTTCTTGGTGCTCATTTAAGCTATAATAGAACCTATCTGCAAATTTCAAGATGCTAAGTTCAGTGGTTTCGGCTGTGCGTTGACCGCTAGGTGTGTCAGTCAATCAGGTTTACAGTTTTATATAATCTTCGCCTGTATGGTGTGTTTATAAAAAGTAGCCCTATGTCCTTCCCCAGGCTTGAAATTATCCATATCAAATTTCATCACAAACGGATTACTAAACACTGATTAATAAACAGGACGGACTGAAGTTACTTGCGTTTAATATTGTTCGTGTTAGTAAAGAATTAGTATGTAATTGGAATAATGGACATCTGCAGGTAATTTATCTATGTGTTTTTACTGCAATATACTCCTGTAAACTATGTTATTTGATTTCTTTCGTTCAGCGAAAATATGTAGATTTTGCGATTTAGAAACACGTGAGCAAGCTACGTATAGCTGACCGTGGGAAAAACAGGGCGTGCCTAAATGTATCCCCGCTACCTTCAAAGTTTGCCCTTGCGATTTATTGATGGTCATTGAAAATGCAACTTTAAGTGGGAACTGCAAACGTTTGAAATTAAAGGGTAAGTTATTGGGTATTATTGGGATGCGTGGTATAAGAATATATTCACCCTTAGCTTCTCCAGTTAAAATTGTGGCCTTTACAATGTGCCTGCTTAGTTCAGTGACTCGCAATCTAGTGCCATTACATAATCTCGGGGCGTCCAAGTTGCGCATTAAAAAAACGGGTATACCGACCTTTAATTCGAGCTTATGAGATGGGACCCCGGATAGCTCCAAAGAGTTAAGATAGTCGACGGGGTAGCTCGTACAGTCTTCAGATGACATGACTGTGTCGATGGTGTTGTAGGTTGTTGCATCGCTGGTTACTTGGTCCAAGATAATTTTATTGATTTTCGCAACTGTTTCATTTCTTGGTGCTAGTATAGTTCTTTCACATAGCCAATTTTCATCGTGGATGTTTTGTTGCAAATTTGGAAAAACTTGAGCAATAAGTGCGTCTTCCGAATCCACAACATGACAAAATTGGTTAGTGAATAGAACCATACCTTCTTCGTCAGTTTCGATTCGACCTTCACCGATCTCGAGCAGTTTCTCAGCGTACGCGCCCGACTCTAGATCACTGAATAACTGGACACGCATGTTGGTGGTGAGGTGCAGCTTTTCAACTTTGGTCCATAAATATGAGGATTTCAGACATGCGTTAATTTCGTCTGCTGCAGTGCCTCGCTCGATGACAGGCAAAGTTTGCCTAAAGTCCCCAGCCAATAAAACAACCACACCACCCATTATTGTTTGTTTACTGTGTAAGTCTTGTAGACAACGATCAAGAGCTTCGATGGCGCGTTTGTGTGACATTGTGCACTCGTCCCACACGATTAGTTTGCACTTTTGCAACAGGAGGCCACGGGCGCTGCTCTTGCTGATATTACACGATGGGGTTTCTTCGTTCACCAGATTAAGAGGTAATTTAAAGACTGAATGTGCCATCCGTCCACCGCTTAGCAATGTTGCAGCAATTCCAGAGGAAGCCACAGCTAATGCAACGTTATGACCGCTACGAATTTTTGCTAAAAGTAAATTAAGCAAGAAAGTATTTCCTGTACCACCCGGGGCATCAAGGAAAAAAAGTCCGCCTTCACCATTCTCAACTCGTCCTACTATTTTGTGATAAATCTCTCTTTGATCAGGTAGCAAACGTGGCTCAGTTTCGCAAACGTGAGCGTCTAACTGGTTGGTATCATAGCTTAGCTCTTTTATCAACTCGTTCGACAGCTCTCCTCTACGCCGCGGTGAGGGTAGACTAAAATCGGACAATTTCTTTCCAGAAATTATTAATATTTTGTCCTCGATAAGCCCCAACGCCTCATTGAAACAGAGATCATCGTTAACGTGATCCATTCTTTCAAATCTGTGCATGATATCCTCTGATAACGCAGTTTTATACTTGTGCCAGAGTTGTAGAGGATTGGATAAACCGCAAGTGCATATCAATATGGCAAACAGCTCTCTTATTTGCGCCGGGGAGCGACATAGCACGGCCTCTTCTAAGGTGGTATCCTAGTGGTTATCATCTTCCAACAACCCCATCTTCTCACACACCTGCCGAAAAGTTGCAAGTTCTTGACCTTCAAATGTTTTTAAATCCGAGAAGTTGGTTGGACCCCTTATTACATTCAGCAGCATACGCAAGCAATAACATTCAAAATTGCTAACGTGCACCGTGTAAATGCGACCTAGAGCGTCTCCTGCCTTCACACCTGGCCAGCCATCGACAGGTGTTCCTTGTAAACGACGTTTTCATTGCTTCCGAGCTACATTCCAAGTATAGTAGCGAGGCACGTCAATGTAAAGTAATGTTTTTGCAAACGTATCACTTTGGCACAACAGGAAAAATGCAGTTAGTGTAGTTTTAGGTGGTGCTTCTAATCTCTCTCTAAAATTATTTTCCATAAAGTAAACCCTCTCGCCATTGGGTAAATGAATCACGAGATGAGTGACGGTTGGGTGTCTCTCGTGCAGAGGCAGACCTAAGATCCGCCACGTTGCTTCGTTACTACTAACATATCGGCCGTTTCTAAAGGTCTGCACCTCATCTCTTGGGTCAATGTTAACATTCCCTATCTGGCGGATGTTAAAAATAGCCTTGTCGCTACCCTTATTAATATATTTACAAATATATTTTATCGCCTGTACCGTATTACAGAACTCTACATTTAAATGAAAATTAAAATTTTTTGATAAGAGTGGAGAATATGGGACCACCCAGCTATTGTCCACCAATATTTCCTGTGTTCCTCTACGGGTTTTTATAATCGTCGTGCGTCCACCATTCTCTGGTGCTCTGCGCCTGTACAAAGAAAGGATAACCTTTGTCATTGGTTTGAGTATCTTTTAAAAGCTTCCTCGGATATTTTTTGGTACATTTTGTAACGGGTCTGGGAGGCGGAACCTCTGAGCTACTATACAAGGGGGCGGTCCTTGTAAGGGAGCGGGTGGCGACCAGGGAAGATGGGCAGGCAGTCACAGCAGGTGACCGGGACAGTCTCTGAGTGAACGGGCTGGAGGTCACGGCAAGTGACCGGGGCAGTCTCTGGATGAACGGGCAGGAGGTCACGGCAAGTGACCGGGGCAGTCTCTGGATGAACGGGCAGGAGGTCACGGCAAGTGACCGGGGCAGTCTCTGGATGAACGGGCAGGAGGTCACGGCAAGTGACCGGGGCAGTCTCTGGGTAAAGGGTAGGTACGACCTGTGATGGCAGAGCCTCCAGGTAGGCTAGCAGGCAGATGGTAGATGTGTGCTCCCAGGTGAGCAAGTGAGAGTCTCTGGAATGGCAGGTGGTCACAGCACGTGACGGCGGAGCCTCCAGGTAGGCTAGCAGGCAGGTAACAGGTGTGCGCTCCCAGGTGAGCGGGCAGGAGTCTCTGGAATGGCAGGTGGTCACAGCACGTGACGGCGGAGCCTCCAGGTAGGCTAGCAGGCAGGTAGCAGGTGTGCGCTCCCAAGTGAGCGGGCAGGAGTCTCTGGAATGGCAGGTGGTCACAGCACGTGACGGCGGAGCCTCCAGGTAGGCTAGCAGGCAGGTAGCAGATGTGCGCTCCCAGGTGAGCGGGCAAGCTGGTCCATAGACAGACTGACAGGAGTAGGAAGGCAGACCGTCGGACCTCAGGCTAGCAAGCAGGTAGGAGGAATGTCAGGCAGGAAACAGACAGCAAACTGGCAGGATTCTGGCAGGTAACTGGCTGGTAACTGGCAACGGGACCTGAGGGCTGAAGCAGAGTAGTGAACAGTGCAACAACATTGCTCGGGCACCTCCATTTTGGAGGAGGTGCCTTATATATGGTGAAGTCCTCCGGCCATTGGCCAGGGACTCCTTAGGACGGCGCGCGCGGCCCCTTTAAGAGGGAGGGAGCGCGCGCGCCCTAAGCACAGTGGCCGGGAAGGAGCGCGCGCTGCCAGCAGAGCAGGAGGAGGACGCCGGGCTCGGAGCAGAGGGGTGAGGGGAACAGCGTCCCTGCCTAGCAGAGGGCAGGGACGCCGGCGCTACAGTACCCCCCCTTTAGGCCCCCCCTTTTTTAGGCCAGAGAGAAATTTAGCTAGGATGAGAGGGGCATGGATGTTCTCCCGGGGCTCCCACGTTCTCTCTTCAGGACCAAACCCCTTCCAATCTACTAGAAAAAGGGTCTTCCCTCTTACCCTTTTGGTGGCCAGAATGTTCTCTACCTCAAATTCGTTTTCAGCGGAAACCGGAGCAGGAGGCGTACCTGTAGACTTGGAAAAAGAGTTAAGTACCACAGGTTTGAGGAGAGATACATGGAAGGAGTTAGGGATCCGCAAGTTGGCCGGGAGTGTTATGTTCTGCTACCAAAGCTAAGGAAAGAGAGGAGATCTGTCCCTACTATAGGACTCAGCTGAATCCCTACGATGTAACAGGGAACCTGATCCTGCGATCAGACCTGCTAAAGTCCTAATCTAGTCTGTACGGAGACCTATAGATGTGGGGAGGGAATCCCTACAAATACTAAGGACTGGGAGGAATATGGGACACCTCCTAACAGAAATAGTAGCAGACAGACGAACAAACAAAATAGATAGAACATAGAGGTCCGTAGACCAAGCAAACTAACAGAGCTAGATACAGAGCACAGGCTAGCTAGAAAGTAGATATACAATGAAGTCCAGCAAAGCCAGAAGGGCGGAGCAGGATTAAATAGGCCAACAAGGTCATGTGACCAGCAAAGGAAAAAAAAACTAACAGCAAGGTTCTAACAGTACCCCCCCTTCTAAGAGGATCCTCCGGATCCCCTAGGACCAGGCTTATCAGGAAATCTCCTGTGAAACGCTCTGATAAGTCTGGACGCGGAAACATCATCTGACCTCACCCAAGAGTTATCCTCGGGTCCGAAACCTTTCCAGGCCACAAGATACTGCAAACTACCTCTATACCGTCTAGAGTCAAGGATGCGAGAAATTTCATATTCCCCGTCCTCCACCACCGGAGGAACAGAGGCAGAGGCGTCACCATCCGACACAACAGCTTTTTTTAACAGAGAGACATGAAAGACCGGATTAATTCTCCAGGAGAATTGGTTGACAACCTGAAGCACCTTAAAGGGCCCTACAAACTTGGGACCCAATTTCTTAGAAGGAATCCTCAACCGCAGATTCCTAGAGGACAACCAAACCATGTCACCAACAGCGAACAAAACCTCCTGTCGTTTCCTATCAAAGTAGTCTTTAGATTTTCTGTTGGCCTCCTGAAGATTACCACGCACATCCGTCCAAACTCTTTCCAAATCACCGGAAAAATTCTCCTCCTCAGGCACGGCAGATCCCAACTTGGAGAACGACCCAAACGACGGATGTCTCCCAGAACAACAAAAAAAAGGCGAACAACCAGCAGAAGAAGATGTATGATTGTTCAGAGCAAATTCGGCAAGTGGCAGAAACTCAGACCACCCCTCTTGATTGTCTGCCACAAAACAACGCAAGAACTGCTCAACATCCTGGTTTTTCCTTTCTGTCTGGCCATTAGATTCAGGATGATATCCGGACGAAAACGACAAATGAATTCCCAACCTGTCACAAAAGGCATGCAGTCTTCTATCCACCCGTATAGCTAATTGCATAGCCTGTTGCAAATCCTCAGGTGTAGGATAAGCAATTAGCAGGTCTTTAACCCTTTCACTGAGCCCAGCAAGAAATAGACTTTTCAGAGCAGAATCGTTCCACCCTGTTTGAGTGGACCAACGACGAAAATGAGTACAATATTTTTCCACATTACCTGATCCTTGTTTTAAACGTCTCAACTCAGTCTCAGCTGATGCCACACGGTCAGGATCATCATATAATAATCCTAAAGCAGAAAAAAAACTATCCACTGATCTGAAGCATGTATCACTAGGTTGCAAAGAAAAGGCCCACTCCTGAGGCTCTTTGCGCAAAAGTGACATTATGAACCCTACGCGCTGGGATTCATCCCCAGAGGACTTGGGTCTCAAACGAAAATACAATAAGCAAGCATTTTTAAATGAAAAAAATTCTCGATGTTCACCAAAAAATAAATCCGGCAAACATACCTTAGGCTCCAAGAAATATGCTCCAGGACAGTTACTCACGTGCTGACGGAGCTCGGCCACTTCCAGAGAGAGTCCCTGCAGGTGTTTAGCCAAATCCTGAACCGACACCATGATGGAACAAAAAAAAAAAAAAAAATCTTTCCTTAGAGAATTTGCAGGCTGGACTTACTGTTATGTTCTGCTACCAAAGCTAAGGAAAGAGAGGAGATCTGTCCCTACTATAGGACTCAGCTGAATCCCTACGATGTAACAGGGAACCTGATCCTGCGATCAGACCTGCTAAAGTCCTAATCTAGTCTGTACGGAGACCTATAGATGTGGGGAGGGAATCCCTACAAGTACTAAGGACTGGGAGGAATATGGGACACCTCCTAACAGAAATAGTAGCAGACAGACGAACAAACAAAATAGATAGAACATAGAGGTCCGTAGACCAAGCAAACTAACAGAGCTAGATACAGAGCACAGGCTAGCTAGAAAGTAGATATACAATGAAGTCCAGCAAAGCCAGAAGGGCAGAGCAGAATTAAATAGGCCAACAAGGTCATGTGACCAGCAAAGGAAAAAAAACCTAACAGCAAGGTTCTAACAGGGAGTTTCAATTTATAGGCCACCGGGTTGATCTGACTGATGACCTCCAGAGGACCGATGAACCGAGGCCCTAACTTATAGGAAGGAATCTTGAGCCGGACATACTTGGACGAGAGCCAGACCTTATCCCCTGGACGGAATTGAGGAGGATCCAGACGTTTTTTGTCAGCATGTCTTTTCATACGCTCGGATGACAGAAGGAGTGCGGATCAGGTACTCTCCCATATGGAGGAAAATTTGTTAACAAGAGATTCCGCAGCCGGATTGTCCACCGAGGTGAAGACGGGAAATGGGATCCGAGGATGCTGACCGAAGACAACAAAAAACGGGGATTTGGAGGAAGATTCGCTCTTGTGATTGTTGTAAGAAAATTCGGCCCATGGCAGGAGATCCACCCAGTCTGAATGGTGGGCATTAACGAAGTGCCGGAGGTAACTGGTCAGGTTCTGATTCATCCGCTCCACTTGACCATTAGACTGTGTGTGGTAAGCGGAGGAGAAGTCCAGGGTGACGTCAACAGTTTACAAGTGGCTCTCCAGAAGCGTGAGGTGAACTGTACCCCACGATCCGACACGATGTGGAGGGGCAGGCCATGAAGACGGAAGATGTGGCGGATAAAGTCTTTAGCCAGCTTGGGTGCAGACGGGAGGCCTGGCAGGGGAACGAAATGAGCCATCTTGGAAAAGCGGTCAGCGACCACCCAAATGACCGTACAACCGGCAGAGACGGGGAGATCAGTTATAAAGTCCATTGCTATATGCTGCCAGGGGGCAGCAGGTACTGGGAGCGGAAGGAGGCGACCGGCTGGCAGATGTCTCGGAACCTTGTTGCGGGCGCAGGACACACAGGCAGAAACAAAGTCTATTACGTCCTTGTGCAGGGTAGGCCACCAGTAGTGCCGGGTAATAAGCTGGAGGGTCTTTTTCTGACCGGCGTGGCCAGCTAGTTTAGACGAGTGACCCCAGTGTAGGATCTTCTCCCGATCAGGTACTGATACGAACGTCTTACCGGGAGGGAGACGATTTAGACTCACGGGAGCCACCTGCATTACTCTGGCTGGATCGATGATGTGTTTCGGTTCCTCCTCGAGATCAGACACCAGAAAGGATCGGATAAGGCGTCCGCCTTGATGTTTTTGTCAGCCGGGCGAAAATGAAGAATAAAATCAAAGCGAGCAAAAAACAAGGACCACCGAGCTTGGCGCGGGTTAAGTCTCTGGGCATGCTGGAGGTAAGCCAAGTTCTTGTGGTCAGTGTAAATTATTACCGGGTGAAGAGCCCCTTCGAGCAGGTAACGCCACTCCTCCAATGCCAGCTTGATGGCCAATAACTCTCGATCTCCAATGGAATAGTTGCGCTCAGAAGAGGAAAAGAGTTTGGAGAAGAAGCCACAAGTTATCATTCTCCCGGAAGATGATTTTTGGGTAAGTACCGCTCCGGCTCCAGAGGAGGAGGCGTCAACCTCCAGGAAGAACTGCTTGTTGCCATCTGGGCGATGCAGCACCGGGGCGGAAGAGAAGGCCTGTTTTAAGGAAAGAAAGGCCTCCTCTGCTTCGGGCGGCCACTCTCTGGGATTAGTGCCCTTATGGGTGAGCGCGGAAATTGGGGCAGTCCGGGAAGAGAAGTGCGGTATGAAGAGGCGGTAGTAGTTGGCGAAGCCCAGGAACCGCTGAATGGCCTTCAACCCCTCCGGTCGGGGCCATTTCTCGATGGCAGACAGTTTCTCTGGATCCATTCGTAGGCCGGTCTGAGAAATAATGTAGCCCAAAAACGGAAGCGAGGTCTGCTCAAAGAGGCACTTCTCATATTTAGCGAAGAGGTGATTCTGCCTGAGCCTGAGCAGCACCTGACGAATGTCTCTCCGGTGAGTCTGGAGATCCGGAGAGAAGACCAAGATGTCGTCCAGGTACACCACTACGCAGGAGTAGAGAAGGTCCCGGAAGATGTCATTGACCAACTCTTGAAAGACGGCAGGAGCGTTACAGAGACCAAAGGGCATTACCAGATATTCATAGTGGCCGTCCCGGGTGTTGAATGCAGTCTTCCATTCATCCCCTTGACGGATACGGACCAGGTTGTACGCCCCACGGAGGTCCAGTTTGGTGAAGATTCTAGCCCCCCTCAGACGATCAAATAATTCTGGAATGAGCGGAAGGGGGTACTTATTCTTCACCGTGATCTGGTTAAGGCCTCTATAGTCTATGCAGGGACGGAGAGAGCCGTCCTTCTTTTTTATGAAAGAGAAGCCTGCTCCCGCCGGGGAGGTGGATTTCCGGATGAATCCCCTGGCCAAATTCTCCTCAATATATTCGGACATCGACCGGGTCTCCGCAGCGGACAATGGGTAAATACGCCCACGGGGAGGCGTAGCACCGGGTAACAGGTCGATAGGACAGTCGTATGGTCTATGAGGGGGTAATGTCTCTGCCTCCTTTTTATTAAAGACATCAGCAAATGACCAATAGGGAATCGGAAGTCCAGGTAGATTAGTTGGGGTAGGAGAAGGACGGGCGGGATGAACAGGAACCAAACAAGTCTTATGACAGTCCTGTCCCCAGCGAAGGACTTCTCCAGTCTGCCAGTCAAGCACGGGTGCATGTCTCTGGAGCCAAGGTAGACCTAGTAAGAGGGCGTGAGAGAGTCCAGGCAGAACATGAAAAGAAATGCTCTCAGAATGCAGCATTCCCACCTGCAGAGTTACGGATTCGGTGATGAGTTGGATGGGACGTGGTAAGAGGCCCCCATCCACAGCAGCGACAGATAATGGTATAGCCAGAGGTTTGGTGGGAATGCGGTATTTTTCTACCAGGGCCTGTGAAATAAGATTCCCGGCCGCTCCAGAGTCAAGTTGGGCTAGTTCGAAAAAACGATTCTCCCCGCAGATAATTGAGACTGACAGCAGCAGAGATGGAGAGGATTTATTCTTGTCTAGGTCGACCTCTCTGAGCGAACCTAGACACAGGCGTTTCCCGACCTCTCCGGGCAGGTACGGATCCGGTGCTCCTTACTGCCACAGTAGAAGCAGCTCCCCTCGGCACGGCGTAAGTCCTGACGGGTTTTGACCATCTTGGTCTGGTCGACCTGCATAGGCTCAGGAGAGTGTACCTGGGGAGAAACGGAGGGAGTGACGGATTTCTGAAAAGTAGGAGCTAGACGTGGAAACCTCCTCTCACGGGTGACTTCTTTGGCACGCTCCTGGAACCGTAGGTCAATCCGGGTGGCAAGAGTTATTAGGTCATCGAGAGTGGTAGGAATGTCTCGACCGGCAAGTTCATCTTTAATACGGCCGGACAGACCCTCCCAGAAGACAGATACCAGAGCGTCGTTATCCCAGGCGAGCTCCGAGGCAAGGGTACGGAACCGTATGGCATATTGGCCCACGGTGAGACTTCCCTGACGGAGGCGTAGCAGAGATGATGCGGATGAGGTCTTCCGTCCAGGTTCGTCGAAGACTTTCCGGAAAGCCGTGAGAAAGGCAGGCAAGTCGGACACCAGGGGGTCTCCTCTCTCCCATAGAGGATTTAGCCAGGCCAGGGCCTCCCCGGTGAGATGGGACATGATGAAGGCAATTTTGGCCCGGTCGGAGTTAAACTGGTGGGACAGGAGTTCAAAGTGCAGGGTGCACTGATTTATAAAGCCCCGAGCCTGAGCGGAGTCGCCTCCGAAGCGAGGAGGTGCAGAAAGCCGGGGTCCGGGGTAGGATACCATAGTATTGGTGGGCAGCGGAGCTGCCGGATTGCGAGTCATGGCACTGGCGGTGGTTGCTGGTGGAGCAGTCAGAGTGTCCAGGCGAGAATTGACATTCCGCAGGTGACCCAGGATGGACTCCTGTTGGGACCTCTGACGGGACAGTTCATGACACAGGTCCGAGAGTGAGGGCGCTTGGGTGCCACCGGGTTCCATGGCCCGAGCAAACTGTAACGGGTCTGGGAGGCGGAACCTCTGAGCTACTATACAAGGGGGCGGTCCTTGTAAGGGAGCGGGTGGCGACCAGGGAAGACGGGCAGGCAGTCACAGCAGGTGACCGGGACAGTCTCTGAATGAACGGGCTGGAGGTCACGGCAAGTGACCGGGTCAGTCTCTGGATGAACGGGCAGGAGGTCACGGCAAGTGACCGGGGCAGTCTCTGGATGAACGGGCAGGAGGTCACGGCAAGTGACCGGGGCAGTCTCTGGATGAACGGGCAGGAGGTCACGGCAAGTGACCGGGGCAGTCTCTGGATGAAAGGGCAGGAGGTCACGGCAAGTGACCGGGGCAGTCTCTGGGTAAAGGGTAGGTACGACCTGTGATGGCAGAGCCTCCAGGTAGGCTAGCAGGCAGATGGTAGATGTGTGCTCCCAGGTGAGCAAGCGAGAGTCTCTGGAATGGCAGGTGGTCACAGCACGTGACGGCGGAGCCTCCAGGTAGGCTGGCAGGCAGGTAACAGGTGTGCGCTCCCAGGTGAGCGGGCAGGAGTCTCTGGAATGGCAGGTGGTCACAGCACGTGATGGCGGAGCCCCCAGGTAGGCTAGCAGGCAGGTAGCAGGTGTGCGCTCCCAGGTGAGCGGGCAGGAGTCTCTGGAATGGCAGGTGGTCACAGCACGTGACGGCGGAGCCTCCAGGTAGGCTAGCAGGCAGGTAGCAGATGTGCGCTCCCAGGTGAGCGGGCAAGCTGGTCCATAGACAGACTGACAGGAGTAGGAAGGCAGACCGTCGGACCTCAGGCTAGCAAGCAGGTAGGAGGAATGTCAGGCAGGAAACAGACAGCAAACTGGCAGGATTCTGGCAGGTAACTGGCTGGTAACTGGCAACGGGACCTGAGGGCTGAAGCAGAGTAGTGAACAGTGCAACAACATTGCTCGGGCACCTCCATTTTGGAGGAGGTGCCTTATATATGGTGAAGTCCTCCGGCCATTGGCCGGGGACTCCTTAGGACGGCGCGCGCGGCCCCTTTAAGAGGGAGGGAGCGCGCGCGCGCCCTAAGCACAGTGGCCGGGAAGGAGCGCGCTCTGCCAGCAGAGCGGGAGGAGGACGCCGGGCTCGGAGCAGAGGGGTGAGGGGAACAGCGTCCCTGCCTAGCAGAGGGCAGGGACGCCGGCGCTACACATTTTCCTTCCTTCATGCATGGCGATGAAGAATTGAATGTACCACATGGCCCGTGAATCATATTCTTTGTCACTGTATCATAGAGCTTTTGATCGGTTTCTGGGTTTGGTATCTCAGCACATATGATTTCGTCAATTTGGTTCGGATGCAATTTTTCCTTTAACCACAGCAGTAAGTGCACATGAGGCAAACCTCGCTTTTGCCACTCGATCGAGTACATGAAGCATTGCATATCACCAAATATGTTACCTTTTGTAAGTAGAGCTACCAACTTCTGTACTTTTATTCTAAATACTCGAGCTGTTAAGTCTTGTCTGTCCGTTGAATTTTGACCAGCCATAAGCTCTTTGGTGATTTCTGGCCAAGCGGGGTTGCAAGTCATTGTAATAAATAAATCAGGCCTCCCATAATTACGTACGTATGTGAACGCATCTTGTGTGTATTCGTGTAGGTATCTCGGGCTATTTACAAATGATGACGGGAGAATCACCATCTGACCTAAGTTATTTGGATCCAAATCCGCATCATTTCTTATTGCATCTTGCAAGTGAATATAATTTTCTGCGCGCAGTTTTTTTTGATTTAAAGAAATGAACCTTAAGCGCTCACTTTCCATCTTTACATACATGTCGACCAGAAACTGATGAAGTAGGAGCCTACACTTAAGCATCAAATTAAAATCGCTGCGACGGACCATCAAGTGAAAGGCATAAAAATCTTTGCAGGACACCTTTTTGCTTGGCATTGCTTGTTTGGTAATTGGATTTATCTGAGGAATATCAATGCTGTACCCCTCTTGTCCTTTCCAAAAAATTATTGGGTACTCGAGAGCGTCATAGAATCTATGTGTATCGGGAACCCTAGTGAGCATGCCATCGCGCGGCTGCACAACGATGTCCCGAGACATAGTTTGTTCGCTACTAACTATTACAGCAGCTATTTCATTTGTAGTAGGGGCATTGAATCGTCTCTCATGTTGACCACGTGGTACACGGTCTGGGTGAATCACTACTTTGAAATGATCGTCATTGATCATTCTGTCTCTAGCCGTTTTAAATTCATGCACCAAAATGTTGTGGTCTTGAAGTACTCGTTGTAATTTTTTAACTATGTTTCTATCTACGCTTTGCACGCACTCAGTACGCCTGATGATTTGTTCTTCTTCGTCACCTATGAAATAAACTTGTAAAAATTGTGGTTGCGAAATGGACGTAGGAATTAAAGAACCGATACGGTGGTATACTTGTCCTTGTATTGTAAAGGTCGGGCAAAACCCTGGCATTGAGACAATTTGATCTGCTCCAAAAGACGTCATATGAAAGCACATGTTGTATTTTCTTATATTATTTAGAAAAAGGCGAGATTCATCAGTTTCATTAGAGAAAAGCTCTTTTAAAGGTTGAACTGGCTCGTCTATATAAGGAAGAGCTACTTTCCCGCCCAAACAACACATACCTGCTGCTTCCTCTTTCCACTTAAGAGCTCCGCAATATTTGCAATCTATGGTCATTGCTTCTATTTTTATAAGCTTGTGAGTTTCATAATCAAGAGTCTCGTCATACTCAAATGCAGCTTTATTAAACAATATCCATGTATTTCTTGTAAATGTTTGACGTCGCTGTGCTGCCCTTTCAGCAACAGTGCGTCTGCGAGATTCGGCCATTTCATAAGTTTCAGTGGCTCTTTGGGACGCCATGTAAGTCGCTTGCTGCTGACGTCGAGCTTGGGACTGTTCTGGAGTTTCAGCAGCCCGTTGAGACGCCAGATACTCCACACGCTGTTCACGTCGGGCTTGGGACTGTTCTTGAGTTTCAGCAGCCCGTTGAGACGCCAGATACTCCGCATGCTGTTCACGTCGAGCTTGGGACTGTTCTTGAGTTTCAGCAGCCCGTTGAGATGCCAAAAACTCCGCATTCCGTTTACGTCGGGCTTGAGATTGTTCTGGAGTCTCTGCAGCTCTATGTGCCGCACAACGCACCGCCTGCTCAAGCCTTCGTTGCTCGGCTTGTTGAGACGTCTCATCACGTCTAATTATTTTCATAGCTCGGGCTTTATTAGAGCTTTGCGAAATGTTAGACTTACGCTTTTGCGGCATTTTTCTAAGTACTAATTACAAAATAGGTACTTAGTAAAGTTCAAACAAAATACTAAAACAATCTAATTAGTTATATTACGATCACTGTACAGACGATATCAGTTGTATATGACTGGTCTATGAGAAGCAGCTGTGGCGCGGTTACCCATAGCAACCATTCCCAGTGCTCTGTGGGAGCTGGTGCTGTGGGTGACATGCTGCGCTGCACACACACAGGGCTGTGCTGCACACAGGAGGGGAGGACACCATTTGTGTAGCGCTGCTGCCGGTGCTGTCAGGCTGCAGTGTGTGCATCCTCCATGGAGCCGTGCTCAGGTCACTGCCCCTCCCGTGTGTGAGTCACTTCCCCTCCGCCCAGGTGAGGCGCTCGGAACTTTCCCGGCTGCAGCAGCTGGCGCAGGTGAGCGCATGTTTTATTATACGGTGTTATGTGGAGGGACAATGGCGGCGGGGACCCCCTGTGTGAGGACAATGACGGCCCGGTGCCCCAGGGCAACCTGCAGGAGGAAGCCTCACACTCCCCCCGGGCTGTGGGCGCGGGCAGGCCGTGCTGGGACGTGTAGTTCCCTAGTAACCTGTTCCTGACATACATACTCACAAACTTTCGCTTTTATAATATTAGTAGGATGTTAAAGTTTGTGACGCCACCTGTGGAATGCGGCTAAAGGGAGCGTCCGCTGTGGAGCCGTCCTCTGAAGCTGATGTTACTGCAGCAGGGATGGTGTGGCTCTCCACAGGAAGAGCTAGCTCCAGGGCAGTGTAGATGTTGCTGTAGGCTGCGCTGGGCGTTGTAGTGCAGGGAGTGATGGCGCTGCAAGAAACACAGACAAGGTGGTGCAGTCCTCTGGATCTTTACTCACGGTTATTGCAGTCCAAGTTACAGACGTCAAGGTAACTTCCCGTGCCGTGTTGCATTTACTCAGTGAGGGGTTCAGTCCACCCCCAGGTAACTCCGGAGTTCATAGCACGACCCCCTTCTGTGTACTCTCTCTGGCTGTCTCCCTGAACCTCATACCAAGTGTCCCAGTCCAGTACCTGCGGGCCTTGGCGGGCGACGTCTGTTCCGTCCCCTGGGTCCTATATAGCTACCTTCCTGGTGAGACTGGTATGGAATGTTGGCTACTGGACATGAAATACTGCAGCCTCCGGTTTCTACTTAAGACGTGCAATCTTCTACTAGTTGAGGGACCAGTTCCCTGTATGCAGCCTGACCCCTCCACCTCCCGGCAGATTCGGGCGTACGGGTGGCCTCTCGCACTTCCTGTACCCCTGGGATCCTTTCTTCTGGTTCCTGGAGCCTTCCTGCTCCCTCTCCTCTCCTTCTCTTCTTCCTCTCAGCCTTGGGCCTCACTGGCTAGGCCCGCCTCTGGAAAAGAGCTCCTACAGAGCCTCTGCTCCTGGCACTTTCCTCCTCAGACTAATCTGTCTTTCTAAGATGGTTTCTCTTTTTATATCTTCCTTCTATGTGCTCCCCTTAACTACGTCCTCCACCCACACCCCTTTACTAGGTTCCCCCCACTCCAGCCAGGGACTGTGCTCTCCCGTAGGAGCAATCTCGCCCTGTCCCCCGGAAATGTGGTGTAATGAATGCAGGTGTTGGGGTCCTGAGCTGTACTCCTTCCTTACCTGAGAGTGAGATACCACAGCTCTGGGTGAGATGCAGTACCTCTGTGGTGACCGAACCCTCAGGAGCGCCACATATATATGTGTGTGTGTATATAATATGTGTGTATGTATATAATGTGTGTGTGTATATATCTATATATATCTATATATACACAGCTCATTTTCATTTTCTCTGATTTTTCTCTTTATAGGTCTATTTTTGAGTAAAATGTACATTGTTGCTTTATTCTATAAACTACTGACAACATGTCTCCGAAATTCAAAGCTAAACATTTTGTATTTATTTGCAGCAAATGAGAAATCGTCAAAATAATAAAAAAGAAACAGAGAACCAGAGAACCAGTGCTGTCAGACCTCAAATACTGCAAAGAAAACAAGCTCTTATTCATTTAGAAACAACAATACTCATGTTTTAACTCAGGAAGAGTTCAGAAATCAATATTTGGTGGAATAACCATGATTTTTAATCCCAGCTTTCATGTGTCTTGGCCGCTTTCCACCAGTCTTTCACGCTGCTTTTGGGTGACCTTATGCCACTCCTGGCACAAAAATGTAAGCAGTTCTTCTTTGTTTGATGGCTTGTGACTATCCATCTTCCTCTTGATTACATTCCAGAGGTTTTCAATGGGGTTCAGGTCTGGAGACTGGGCTGGCCATGACAGGGTCTTGATGTGGTACTCCTTCATCCACACATTGATTGACCTAGCTGTGTGGCATGGGGCATTGCCCTGCTGGAAAAATTAGTCCTCAGAGTTGGGGAACATTGCCTGAGCAGAAGGAAGCAAGTGTTTTTTCAAGGATAACCTTGTATGCGGCTTGATTCATACGTCCTTCGCAAAGATTAACCTGCCCAATTCCAGCCTTGCTGGAACATCCCCAGATCATCACCGATCCTCCACCAAATTTCACAGTGGTGCAAGACACTGTGGCTTGTATGCCTCTCCAGGTCTCCGTCTAACCATTAGACGACCAGGTGTTGGGCAAAGCTGAAAATTAGACTCATCAGAGAAGATTACCTTACTCCAGTCCTCTATGGTCCAATCCTTATGGTCTTTGGCAAACTTCAGCCTGGCTCTCCTTTGCTTCTCATTGATGAAAGGCTTTTTTCTAGCTTTACATGACTTGAGGTCTCTAGGAGCCAGTTATGAACTGTTCTTGCCGTGCACTTCACCTCAGCTGCCATTTGCCATTCCTTTTGTAGGTCACTTGATGTCATCCTGCGGTTGCTGAGTGACATTCGAATAAGATGACGGTCATCCCGGTCAGTGGAGAGTCGCTTTCGCCCTCTGCCGGTCTGTAGCTTTGTTGTCCCCAATGTCTGCTGCTTGACCTTGTTGTAATGGACTGCCGTCTTTGAAATTTTAAGGATGGAGGCAACATGACGCTCACTGTATCCCTCTGCTAGAGAAGCCATAATTGAGCCCTTCTTTTCCTCACTCAAGACTTTTCTTTTCAACTCCTTTGGCATGGTTAAAAGTTAGTTTTTCATTCAAATTACTTTTGGGCTATTCCTAGCACTTGTTTTGCCATCCAGCTTGTCCTATTGCAAGAGGATTGTGAAGACCACAGCAGTGTTTTTTATACTTTCCCTGGTTACATAAGATTTGGTTCAGGTGATCACCTAATCAGAAGCACATTAAGTATAATGAGGTGGACTGTGGTTGGAATTCAACTGACGCTGGAATGGAATGGCTGTCAGACATGTAGAGATGGGGATTTTTTCCATTGATTTGAATAAAGGCAAACCGAGCCTAAAGTATGAATCTTTAGGCTCCATTTGCTCTGCTTTCAGATGTCTCATTTCAGACAGCACAATCCTGAATTTCAGGGATTCAGTTGTAAGCCTTGTGTAAAGACCTGAATGCAGCGCTGAATGTAGTGTGAATAGGTCCTTACATCCTACACCACCTCAGGGGATTGTTGTTATGGAGTATTGCCCCTGGGTGGCCGCAGTTATGACCACCACCAGGGCTCGCGGTCACCCACCCTAGCTTTGGTATTCTGGGGAGCTGGTATAATGAATATCTGAGAAGAGCCCTAGAGAAGCAAGAACATTGGACAACCAAGATGTGGTGGCCTCAAGTCAGGTGTAGCGTTCAACAGGGCAAGACTTTCTACCTTGTATCTATTGTGTATGGGGATCGTGGTTGTGGGGGATTTCATGTGTCCAGTAACCATAGTGGATGCCCATTCCTAAACTAATCAAGGATTCCTGTGGACCTATTGAGCTAATAGAACCAGCAGTCAAATTAATGTCCCAAATGATCCCCACAAATTAATAACTAATAGGGAATTAGGTAATGCACACGGAGCATGATGCTTCGCACTTGTCTTTGGTTTGCTGCTGATTGCAGGAGGTTTATGGACTAGTTGATGTGCGGCCCCACAACTTGTCTATAGTAGATACCAGCCCCATCATCTTTTTTTCAACCTTTGTATGTGAGGACCCTGCACACGACTGCTCCCATTTCCATACTTTTTCCATTAATAGCCGGTCATAATAGAGTAAACCAGAGATGGGGGTCGTCCATTTCAGGTGTTGTAGGTGTTCTCAGTCTTCTGAAATCCCTTTAAAGAGAACCTGTCACTTTCCATAACGATGTAATTTTTTACCTGGTGTAAATGCCCCTGTTCTGAATACGGCGTTGCTTTTCTTGTGTTCCTGCCCCTCTGTCCCTCTTCCCTGGATGTAAATCATCTTTTTAGCCAAGTGGACTAAGAGTGGGATATATCAACCAATTCGTCTCCACCCACCTGTCAGACAGATATGTTACATCTCCTCAGATGGATGCCAGCTCTGCAGGTAATTATTTGACATAAAGAGGTTGTCCGGCACCACTCACATCTGCATTGGTGGTGAGCGACACTGATGACATTGCTCTGGGAGATACAAAACAGGACATGTACTTTATTAAAGGGAATCAGTCAGCAGATTTTTGCTACTTAATCTGAGAGCAGCATGATGTAGAGCAAGATATCCTGATTCCAGGGATGTGTCACTTATTAGGCTGTGTGTTGTAGTTTCTATACAATCCATGTTTTATCAACAGGAGATGATCACTGCCTGACTAGGTCTCAGGTACAGGCCAGTCAGGCTCATCTGTGTAACCCCGCCCTCACCACTGATTTGCAGTTTGTACACAGGAATCTGCCCGCGTGGGCGGGGTTACACAGGGCTTAACATTCTGAGCACTGCTTCATTTACAACAGAGAAAGCAGGGATTCTATCAAAACTGCACCAAGCAGTCTAGTAAGTGATACATCGCTGGAATCAGGCTCTCTGCCCCTACATCATGCTGATCTCGGATTACGTAGCAAAACCTTCTGACAGATTCCCTTTAACTGGAATTGTGTATCTGTCCTATCCTATTGCAATAACTATAGATGCAAGTCGGAAACGCATTTGCGGTTAAACATTATTCTGGTTAGGATCGCGACCTATGGTGATGTTTTTATATATTTTTTACTACAAATAAACTCACAAGATTTTTAACCCTATCCTGACCCTGTAACGCTATTTTCTTCGTTCTAATAAATAGGTGGATTTGGCACAAATCCCTCCAAGTATCTGCTTTCCTCCCTATAGCCAGCCTTGGTAAATGGGCTATTGTGCTCATTTCTGAGTGAGGCCCTAGTTTTGTCTTGGGGCCCATGGCTACTTATTGCACCCTGTGACACCTATTTAGCCATTTTCCTGGGTTTCCTGCATTCTGCTTTGCTGTGATCTGGTCATCAGTCTTTCAGGTAGTGTGTTTTATAGGACCAATACAATATAAGTGCCCCCATCACAGAGTCCGACCCCCAAAACACTGGTGATGTCACTTGGGCTGGAGTTATATGTGACCTGCTCTATTACAGGTGCATCTCACAAAACTAGAATATTATCAAAAAGTTACTTTATTTCAGTTCCTCAATACAAAAAGTGAAACTCCTATATTATATAGAGTCATTACACACAGAGGGATCTATTTCACGTGTTTATTTCTGTTAATGTTGATGATTATGGCTTACAGCCAATGGAAACACAAAAGTCATTATCTCAGTAAATTAGAATACTTTATAACAGCTTGAAAAATTATTTTAAAATCCGAAATATTGGCCTATTGAAATGTATATTCAGTAAATGCACTCAATACCTGGTCGGGGCTCCTTTTGCATCAATTTCTGCATCAATGCGGTGTGGCATGGAGGCGATCAGCCTGTGGCACTGCTGAGGGGTTATGGAAGCCCAGGTGGCTTTGATAGCAGCCATCAGCTCGTCTACATTGTTGGGTCTGGTGTCTCTCATCTTCCTCTTGACAATACCCCATAGATTCTCTATAATAGATTCTCTATGGGGTTAAGGTCAGGCGAGTTTGCTGGCCAATCAAGCACAGTGATACTGTTGTGTGTAAACCAGGTATTGGTACTTTTGGCCGTGTGGACAGGGGCCAAGTCCTGCTGGAGAATGACATTTCCATCTCCAAAAGTTTGTCTGCAGAGGGAAGCATGAAGTGCTCTAAAATTTCCTGGTAGACGGCTGCGCTGACTTTGGTCTTGATAAAACACAGTGGACCTACACCAGCAGATGACATGGCTCCCCAAACCATCACTGATGGTGGAAACTTCACACTAGACCTCCAGCAGCTAAACAAATGAAATGAAACAAATTAAAATTGGAAGTCTGGGACCTTGTGGAGTGTCAATGACTGCCTTCTGGACATCTGTCAAGTCAACAGTCTTCCCCATGATTGCGGAGCCTACTGAAACAGACTAAGGGACCTTTTAAATGCTTAGGAGGCCTTTGCAGGTGTTTTTTGTTAATTATTTAAGTTTACTGAGATAATGACTGTTGTGTTTTCATTGGCTGTAAGCCATAACCATCAACATTAACAGAAATAAACACTTGAAATAGATCACTCCGTTTGTAATGACTCTATATAATATATGACTTTGACTTTTTATATTGAAGAACTGAAATTAACTTTTTGATGATATTCTAATTTTGTGAGATGCTCCTGTATGTAGCACCCTCTATACTCCCTGGTCCTGCAGCAGCTGCCATCATGTATACAGCAGATGAGACAGACACTTTATTATATGCCGGATCAGCCAAGTCTGGTTCTAGTTCTGGAATATTGAGCGTCAGCGTTCACTCTCATCATTGTTTCTGTAGGGTGAAGTCCACACAAATAAAACACACAACACAATATATTATTATTAATTTTTTTATTGGAATAGCAATAAGCCACATTGTGATAAAAATATTACTGGCCCTTTAATAGATTAAAGTTCACAATGACTCTCAGGTCAGGCCCGATAGAGACTACAGAACTTGCTGCGGATAGTGCAGACCTGATGAGAGCCACTGGAACCAAAGATCCAGAGGAAGGCGAAGAAAACCCCCTAGGGGGGAAAAAAATTCCTTCCTGACCCCAGTTCTGGCGATCGGATATCTCCCTGGATCTTGTCTCTCCTGCTGCATATTGCTGTATATCTGTACGTCAGGGGCGGACACAGCCAGAAGAGGGCCCCTCTATCAGAATAGTATATCTAGCCCCGTGTCTGAACTGTTGGGCGGGCCGCCTCGGGCATGGCCCCGTGTCTGGACTGTTGGGCCGCCCACCTTGGGCCTGGCTTCGTGTCTGGACTGTGGGACTTCCCGCCTTGAGTCTGGACTGTTGGACCTCCCACTTCGGGTCTGGACAGTTGGGCCGCCCGCCTCGGGTCTGGACAGTTCCCCTCTATCAGTATATTGGCATAGCTCATCATAATGCACAATTCACCTGATTAGGAGGTGGTGGTGGCCCCTTTACATCTTGGGTCCCTGTGGAACTGCACATGTTGCACCAATTGGCCACCCTCCTCGGGTCTGGCCCCATGTCTGGACTGTTGGGCCGCCCGACTCGGGTCTGGACTGTTGGGCCGCCCGCCCTGGGTCTGGACTGTTGGGCCGCCCGCCCTGGGTCTGGACTATTGGGCCGCCCGCCCTGGGTCTGGACTGTTGGGGCCCGTCCGCCCTGTGTCTGGACTTTGGGGCCGCCTGCCCTGGGTCTAACCCCAGGTCTGGACTGTGGGGCCGCCTGCCCCGGGACTATCCCCGTGTCTGGACTGTGGGGCCCGTCCGCCCCGAGCCTGGAGTTTGGGGCCCGTCTGCCCCGAGCCTGGACTGTGGGGCCCGAGCGTGGACTGTGGGGCCCGACCGCCTCGAGCGTGAACTGTGGGGCCCATCCGCCCCGAGCGTGGACTGTGGGGCCAGAACGTGGACTGTGGGGCCCGTCCGCCCCGAGCCTGGACGGTGGGGCCCATCCGCCCCGAGCCTGGACTGTGGGGCCCGTCCGCCCTCTGTCCGTACTGTGGCCGCCCCATGTCCGGACTGTGAGGTCGCCTGCCCCGGGTCTAGCCCCAGGTCTGGACTGTGGGGCATGCCCACCCCGTGTCAGGACTGTGGGGCCCGTCCGCCCCTTGTCCTAACTATGGGCCCGCCCACCCCGTGTCCTGACTGTGAGGCCCGCCCACCCCGTATCCAGACTGTTGGGCCTGCCCGCCCAGTGTCCTGACTGTGGAGCCCGCCCGCCCCGTGTCCTGACTTTGGGGCTCGCCCGCCCCAAATCCAGACTGTGGGGCCCATCCGCTCCGAGTCCGGACTTTGGGGCCGCCTGCCCCGGGTCTAGCCCCAGGTCTGGACTGTGGGGCCACCAGTCCCGGGACTAGCCCCGTGTCCGGACTGTGGGGCACGAGCGCCCCGAGCCTGGACTGTGGGGCACGCCCGACTCGAGCGGGAAAGGGGAGCCCGTCCGCCCCGAGCCTGGACTGTGGGGACCATCCGCCCCGAGCCTGGACTGTGGGGCCCGTCCACCCCGAGATTGGACTGTGGGGCCCGAGCGTGTACTGTGGGGCCTGTCCGCCCCGAGCCTGGACTGTGGGGCCCCCCGTCCGCCCAGGGTCTGGACTCTGGGGCCGGCTGCCCCCGGGTCTAGCCCCGAGCCTAGACTGTGGGGCCCGCCGGCCCTATGTCCGTACTGTGGCCGCCCCGTGTCTGGACTGTGGGGCCGCCTGCCCCGGGTCTAGCCCCAGGTCTGGACTGTGGGGCATGCCCACCCCGTGTCAGGACTGTGGGGCCCGTCCGCCCCGTGTCCGGACTGTGGGGCCGCCTGCCCCGGGACAAGCCCAGTCCCCGGACTGTGGGGCCCGCCCCATGTCCTAACTATGGGCCCGCCCACACTGTGTCCTGACTGTGGGGCCCGTCCTCCCCGAGCCTGGACTGTGGGGCCGGTTGCCCCCGGATCTAGCCCCGAGCCTGGACTGTGGGGACCGCCCGCCCTATGTCCGGACTGTGGCCGCCTCGTGTCCGTACTGTGGGGCCCGTCCACCCCGTGTCCGGACTGTGGGGCTGCCTGCCCTGGGTCTAGCCCCAACTCTGGACTGTGGGGCATGCCCGCCCCGTGTCAGGACTGTGGGGCCCGTCCGACCCGTGTCCAAACTTTGCGGCCGCCAGCCCCGGGTCTAGCCGCAGGTCTGGACTGTTGGGCCGCCTGCCCCAGGACTAGCACCGTGTCCTAACTATGGGCCCGCCCACCCCGTGTCCTGACTGTGGGGCCCGTTCGCCCCGTGTCCTTACTGTGGGGCTCGCCCGCAGAGTGTCCCGACTGTGGGGCCAGCCCGCCGTGTGTCCTGACTGTGGGGCCCACCGCCCCGGGTCTGAACTGTGGGGCCGACTGCCCCCGGGTCTAGCCCCGAGCCTGGACTGTGGGGCCCGCCCGCCTTATGTCCGGACTGTGGTCCCCCCCCGTGTCCGGACTGTGGGACCGTCCACCCCGTGTCCAGACTGTGGGCCGCCTGCTCCGGGTCTAGCCCCAAGTTTGGACTGTGGGGCATGCCCGCCCCGTGTCCGGACTGTGGGGCCCGTCCACCCCGTGTCCGGACAGTGGGCCGCCTGCCCGGACTGTGGGCCGCCTGCCCCGGGTCTAGCCCCAGGTCTAGACTGTGGGGCCGCCTGCCCCGGGATTAGCTCCGTGTCCAGACTGTGGGGCCCGCCCGCCCCGTGTCCTGACTGTGGAGCCCGCCCGTACCGTGTCCTGACTGTGGGCACCGCACGCCCCGAGCCTGGACTGTGTGGCACGCCCGCCCCGAGCGGGAAAGGGGGGCCCGTCCGCCCCGAGCCTGGACTGAGGGGCCCGCCCGCCCCGAGCCTGGACTGTGGGGCCCGTCCGCCCCGAGCCTGGACTGTGGGGCCCGTCCGCCCCGAGCCTGGACTGTGGGGCACGTCCGCCCCGAGCCTGGACTGTGGGGCCCGTCCGCCCCGAGCCTGGACTGTGGGGCCCGCCCTATGTACGGACTGTGGCCGCACTGCATCTGGACTGTGGGGCCCGTCCACCCCGTGTCCGGACTGTGGGGCCGCCTGCATCGGGTCTAGCCCCTGGACTGGACTGTGGGGCCCCCCTCCCCAGGTCCGAATGGTGGGGCCCCCCGCCCGCCCCGAGTCTAGCCCCAGGTCTGGACTGTGGGCCCCCGCGTCAGCCCCGGGCACGGACTGTGGGGCCCCCCACCCGCCCCGGGTCTGAACTGTGGGGCCGGCTGCCCCGGGTCTAGCCCCGAGCCTGGAATCATAGAATCATAGAATCATAGAATGGTAGAGTTGGAAGGGACCTCCTGGGTCATCTGGTCCAACCCCCTGCTCAAAGCAGGATTCACTAAATCATCTCAGACAGATGTCTGTCCAGCCTCTGTTTGAAGACGTCCATTGAAGGGGAACTCACCACCTCTCGTGGCAGCCTGTTCCACTCATTAATCACCCTAACTGTCAAAAAGTTTTTTCTAATATCTAATCTGTGTCTCCTCCCATTTAGTTTCATCCCATTGCTTCTAGTCTTTCCTTGTGCAAATGAGAATAAAGATGATCCTTCTACAATGTGACAGCCCTTGACATATTTGTAGACAGCTATTAAGTCTCCTCTCAGTCTTCTTTTTTGCAAGCTAAACATTCCCAAATCCTGCAACCGTTCCTCATAGGACATGGTTTGCAGACCAGTCACCATTCTGGTCGCTCTTCTCTGAACTTGCTCCAGTTTGTCTATGTCTTTTTTAAAATGTGGTGCCCAAAACTGTACACAGTATTCCAGATGAGGTCTGACCAAAGAGGAGTAAAGACCAATAATGACTTCACGTGATCTAGACTGTATGCTTCTGTTAATACATCCCAGAATTGTATTTGCCTTTTTTGCTGCTGCATCACACTGTTGACTCATGTTCAGTCTATGATCTATTAGTATACCTAAGTCTTTTTCACATGTACTGTTGCTTAGCTCTATTCCTCCCATTCTGTATATGCTTTTTTCATTTTTATTGCCCAGATGTAGTACTTTGCATTTTTCCCTGTTAAAAACCATTCTGTTGGTTGCTGCCCACTGCTCCAGTTTATTTAGGTCTTTTTGAATCCTCTCTCTCTCTTCTCTAGTATTAGCTATCCCTCCTAGCTTTGTGTCATCAGCAAATTTAATCAGTTTACCCTCAATTCCTTCATCTAAATCATTGATAAAGATGTTGAACAATACAGGTCCCAGGACGGAGCCCTGTGGTACCCCACTTGAGACATTCATCCAGCTGGATGTGAAGCCATTTACAATCACCCTTTGAGTCCGATCACTAAGCCAGTTATGAATCCACCTAACAGTTGCCTGGTCCATTGCATACTTGGTCATTTTTTCAATAAGGATGGTGTGAGATACTTTGTCAAATGCTTTGCTGAAGTCAAGATATACTATATCTACAGCATTTCCCTGATCCACCCAGTCAGTGATTCTGTCATAGAAGGAAATTAAGTTAGTCTGACATGACTTGTTAGTTATAAACCCATGCTGACTCTGGTTAATCACTTCATTCTTATCCAGGTACTTACATACATGTTGTTTAATAATTTGTTCAAAGATCTTTCCTGGTATAGAAGTCAGACTCACCGGCCTATAGTTCCCTGGGTCCACCTTCTTCCCCTTTTTGAAGATAGGAACAACATTTGCTCTTCTCCAGTCTTCTGGGACTTCTCCTGTTCTCCAAGAATTTTCAAAGATTATGGAGAGTGGTTCTAAAATTTCTTCTACGATCTCCTTCAGTACTCTAGGGTGTAATTCATCTGGACCTGGAGACTTGAACTCATTTATGTTAGCTAAATATTCCCTCACAATCTTTCTGTTTACAGATAACTTGGATTCTTCTATTCCTTTAAAAGGACAGTGAAGATCAGTTGATGTTACATTTTCTTTCTGAGAGAAAACAGATGCAAAATAGGAATTAAAAAGTTTGGCCTTCTCAACATCCTCTCTTACCATTTCTCCATTTTCATCCTGTAAAAATCCTATAGCATCTTTGACTTTTCTTTTACTTTTGACATACCCCCAAAATCCTTTTTTATTGCTTTTGACATCTCTTGCAAGCCTTAATTCATTGTCAGCTTTAGCTAACCTGATACATGCCCTGCAGGATCTGCAGACTGCATTATAATCTTCTTTAGATATGCCTCCCTCTTTCCATTTAATAAACATTTCTTTCTTTCTTTTTAGCATGTGTTTAAGTTCTGTGTTCATCCATCCTGGTTTCCTTAAATGCTTCCCATTCTTCCTACTTTTCGGGATTGTTAACGATTGTGCTTTGAGAATCTCATTTTTAAAAATTTCCCATCCTTCCTGGACATTTTTGTCCTTAAGGACATCCAGCCATTGGATCCCTCCTATTCTCTTTCTGAGTCTCTTAAAATCTGCCTTTCTAAAATCTAACCTTGAAGTTTGAGTCTTCACATGTCTTCCTCCTCTAGTTATCCAAAATTCTATAATAGCATGATCGCTGCCTCCTAGGGTCCCAGCCACTTTTACCTCCTCAACCATTTCCTCCTTGTTTATAAGGATTAGATCCAAAGTAGCAGATCCCCTTGTTTTCTCCCCTACCTTTTGGAAGATAAAGTTGTCAGCAAGAGAGGATAAGAATTTGCTTGACCTGTTAGTTTTACTTGAGAGAGATTCCCAACAAATGTCTGGATAGTTGAAATCTCCCATGACCACTACGTCATATTTTTTTGAGAACTTGGTCATTTGATACATAAAGAGTTCATCCATATCTTTAGCTTGCCCAGGTGGCCTGTAGTAAATGCCTACAATGGTGTCCTTTCCGTTGTTCTCTCCTTGTATTCTTACCCAAACAGTTTCCACAGAACTCCCAGTCTCTGAAGCTTCAATCTCTGTGCAGATATACGCTTTTCTAACATACAATGCAACACCTCCTCCTCGTTTATCAAGTCTGTTTCTTGCAAATAAGTTGTATCCTTTTAGCCTTTTATTCCAATCATGTGTATTGTCCCACCAAGTTTCAGTGATTCCAATGACATCATATTTCTTTTCCTGCGTTAGTAGTTCTAATTCTCCTTGTTTGTTGCCCATGCTTTGTGCATTTGTATAAAAACATTTTAGTTTGTGATTGGTTTCTCTTCCTCCCATATTTTTATTATTTAAATTGTTTTGTCTTTGTTCTTCCTTTCCACTTCCAGTAGCAGAGATCTCAATAGTATTTGTCAGCTGTATGGCTTTTTCTGGCCTTTTGCTTCCCTTCCCACATTGTTCTAGTTTAAAGCTCTCCTGATGAGTGTAGCAAGGCGACTTCCAAATACATGTTTTCCAGTCTTCGTAAGGTGCACCCCATCTCTAGCAAGTAGTCCATCGTATAGGTAATTCATTCCGTGATCCAGAAATCCAAATCCTTGTTGATGGCACCATCGACGTAGCCAGTTGTTCACCTGTAGAATCTTATTCCACCTCATTGTTCCATGGCCATCCACTGGGAGGATGGATGAGAAGACCACCTGCGCTCCCAATTCTTTCACTTTCTTGCCCAAGTCTTCAAAGTCACTGCAGATGGTTTCCAGGTCCTTTCTTGCGGTGTCATTTGTCCCCACATGTATTAGCAGGAATGGGTAGTGATCTGTAGGTCTGAAGAGTCTTGATATCCTGTCAGACACATCTTTAATTTTTGCTCCTGGAAGACAGCACATTTCTCTTGAGGTTATGTCTGGTCTGCAGATAGCAGCCTCTGTTCCTCTTAACAGGGAATCCCCCATGACCACCACTCTCCGTTTTTTCTTCACAACATTCTTCTTTCTCCATCCAGGAGGATTCTGAGGGCTTACAAGGTTATTCATTGCTGGCAAAGTCTTATTTTGCTGTATTTCTTCATGGTTCTCCTGCGTGAGAGCCTGGTACTGGTTCCTGAGCAGTATGGGTGCTGACTGCCTCTCGATCCTCCTGCTTCTGTGGGTCACATGCTTCCATTCCTCTGTTTCCTCAGGTGCAGTTCGAATTTCTTCTCTTTCTGAATCATGAAGAGATAATTCTGCTCTGTCTAAGAACTCTTCACCTTCCTTAATGATTTTCAAGGTAGTTAACCTCTCTTCTAGATTTCGCAACTTTTCCTCCAACAGGGACACAAGCTTGCATTTCTGGCATGTGAAGTTTGGCTTTTCCACTGGCAAGTCTGTGAACATGTAGCAGGATATGCAGCTCACCAAATGGCTCCTGGACTCTTCCATGTTCTTACTGTTAATGTTCTGAAAACAGTGAAAAAAGCTTAAAAAAAATGCTTCAAAATGCGCGCGCAAGTAGGCGCGCGGTTTACCGATGTCCTCTTTTCAGCTCCAACAGCCAAAATCCAGTGTTCTTTGAGCTCACGGAGACTCTTCACTTACCCCAAAATGCAGTGGGAATATGCAAATTATCTCCTCAGGACTCCTCCCCTGGTTTACCGATGTCCTCTTTTCAGCTCCAACAGCCAAAATCCAGTGTTCTTTGAGCTCACGGAGACTCTTCACTTACCCCAAAATGCAGTGGGAATATGCAAATTATCTCCTCAGGACTCCTCCCCTGGTTTACCGATGTCCTCTTTTCAGCTCCAACAGCCAAAATCCAGTGTTCTTTGAGCTCACGGAGACTCTTCACTTACCCCAAAATGCAGTGGGAATATGCAAATTATCTCCTCAGGACTCCTCCCCTGGTTTACCGATGTCCTCTTTTCAGCTCCAACAGCCAAAATCCAGTGTTCTTTGAGCTCACGGAGACTCTTCACTTACCCCAAAATGCAGTGGGAATATGCAAATTATCTCCTCAGGACTCCTCCCCTGGTTTACCGATGTCCTCTTTTCAGCTCCAACAGCCAAAATCCAGTGTTCTTTGAGCTCACGGAGACTCTTCACTTACCCCAAAATGCAGTGGGAATATGCAAATTATCTCCTCAGGACTCCTCCCCTGGTTTACCGATGTCCTCTTTTCAGCTCCAACAGCCAAAATCCAGTGTTCTTTGAGCTCACGGAGACTCTTCACTTACCCCAAAATGCAGTGGGAATATGCAAATTATCTCCTCAGGACTCCTCCCCTGGTTTACCGATGTCCTCTTTTCAGCTCCAACAGCCAAAATCCAGTGTTCTTTGAGCTCACGGAGACTCTTCACTTACCCCAAAATGCAGTGGGAATATGCAAATTATCTCCTCAGGACTCCTCCCCTGGTTTACCGATGTCCTCTTTTCAGCTCCAACAGCCAAAATCCAGTGTTCTTTGAGCTCACGGAGACTCTTCACTTACCCCAAAATGCAGTGGGAATATGCAAATTATCTCCTCAGGACTCCTCCCCTGGTTTACCGATGTCCTCTTTTCAGCTCCAACAGCCAAAATCCAGTGTTCTTTGAGCTCACGGAGACTCTTCACTTACCCCAAAATGCAGTGGGAATATGCAAATTATCTCCTCAGGACTCCTCCCCTGGTTTTTTTTTAATAGGAAGTAGCAGCAGTGCATGCTGGTCTATACAGTGTAAGATCCGTCCTGCTGCTGCTGCTCGGGGAAGGTGGAGAGGGACAGAGAGCAAAAGGACAGATCTGTGAGAGGAGAGAGAGATGAGAATCTGTGTGAGAGGGGAGATCATGGGGGCAGTCTGTAATAGTGGGGGGACTATGAGGAGCCTGCTATATGAGAGCGGAGTATGGGGAACAGGCTGTATGAGAGGGAGCTATGGGGAAAGTGGGGGGCTATGAGGAGCTGGCTGTATGAGAGGGGACTATGGGGAACAGGCTGTATGAGAGGGGAGTATGGGGAAAGTGGGGGGACTATGAGGAGCTGACTGTATGAGAGGGGACTATGGGGAACAGGCTGTATGAGAGGGAACTATGGGGAAAGTGGGGGGCTATGAGGAGCTGGCTGTATGAGAGGGGACTATGGGGAACAGGCTGTATGAGAGGGGACTATGGGGAAAGTGGGGGCTATGAGGAGCTGGCTGTATGAGAGGGGAGTATGGGGAAAGTGTGGGGACTATGGGGAACAGGCTGTATGAGAGGGAGCTATGGGGAAAGTGGGGGGCTATGAGGAGCTGGCTGTATGAGAGGGGAGTATGGGGAAAGTGGAGGGACTATGGGGAACAGGCTGTATGAGAGGGAGCTATGGGGAAAGTGGAGGCCTATGAGGGGCTGGCTGTATGAGAGGGGACTATGGGGAGCAGGCTGTATGAGAGGGGAGTATGGGGAGCAGGCTGTATGAGAGGGACCTATGGGGAAAGTGGGGGGACTATGAGGAGCTGGCTGTATGAGAAGGGAGTATGGGGAGCAGGCTGTATGAGAGGGGACTATGGGGAAAGTGGGGGGACTATGAGGAGCTGGCTGTATGAGAGGGGACTATGGGGAGCAGGCTGTATGAGAGGGAGCTATGGGGAAAGTGGGGGGCTATGAGGAGCTGGCTGTATGAGAGGGAGCTATGGGGAAAGTGAAGGGACTATGAGGAGCATGCTGTATGAGAGGGGACTATGGGGAACAGGCTGTATGAGAGGGGACTGTGGGGAACAGGCTGTATGAGAAGGAGCTATGGGGAAAGTGGGGGGCTATGAGGAGCTGGCTGTATGAGAGGGGAGTATGGGGAAAGTGGGGGGACTATGGGGAGCAGGCTGTATGAGAGGGGACTATGGGGAACAGGCTGTATGAGAGGGAGCCATTGGGAAAGTGGGGGGCTATGAGGAGCTGGCTGTATGATAGAGGAGTATGGGGAAAGTGGGGGGACTATGGGGAACAGGCTGTATGAGAGGGGACTGTGGGGGGACTATGGGGAACAGGCTGTATGAGGGAGCTATGGGGAAAGTGGGGGTCTATGAGGAGCTGGCTGTATGAGAGGGAGCTATGGGGAAAGTGGGGGGCGATGAGGAGCTGGCTATATGAGAGGGAGCTATGAGGAAAGTGGGGGCCTATGAGGAGCTGGCTGTATGAGAGGGGACTATGGGGAGCAGGTTGTATGAGAGGGAGCTATGGGGAAAGTGGGGGGCTATGAGGAGCTGGCTGTATGAGAGGGAGCTATGGGGAAAGTGGAGGGACTATGGGGAACAGGCTGTATGAGAGGGAGCTATGGGGAAAGTGGGGGGCTATGAGGAGCTGGCTGTATGAGAGGGAGCTATGGGGAAAGTGGGGGGCTATGAGGAGCTGGCTATATGAGAGGGAGCTATGGGGAAAGTGGGGGCCTATGAGGAGCTGGCTGTATGAGAGGGGAGCTATGGGGAAAGTGGGGGACTATGAGGAGCAGGCTGTATGAGAGGGAGCTATGGGGAAAGTGGAGGGACTATGGGGAACAGGCTGTATGAGAGGGAGCTATGGGGAAAGTGGGGGCCTATGAGGAGCAGGCTGTATGAGAGGGGACTATGGGGAGCATGCTGTATGAGAGGGGACTATGGAGAAAGTGGGGGACTGTGGAGCAGGCTGTACGAGGTGGGACTATGGGGAAAGAGGGGTGACTTTTGGGAGCAGGCTGTATGAGAGGGAGCTATGGGGAAAGTGGGGGGCTATGAGGAGCTGGCTGTATGAGAGGGGACTGGGGGGACTACGAGGAGCAGGCTGTATGAGAGGGGACTATGGGGAGCAGGCTGTATGAGGGGACTATATAGAAAGTGTGTGACTATGGAGCAGGCTGTATGAGAGGGGACTATGGGGAAAGTGGGGGGACTATTGGAAGCTGGCTGTATGAGAGGGAGCTATGGGGAAAGTGGGGGGCTAAGATATGCTGGCTGTATGAGAGGGGACTGTGGGGGGACTACGAGGAGCAGGCTGTATGAGAGGGGACTATGGGGAGCAGGCTGTATGAGAGGGGACTATGGAGAAAGTGGGGGACTATGAGAAGCAGGCTGTATGAGAGGAGACTATGGAGAAAGTGGGGGGACTATGAGGAGCAGGCTGTATGAGAGGAAAGTGGGGGGACGATGAGTATCAGGCTGTATGAGAGGGGACTATGGGGAAAGTGGGGGGACTATGAGGAGCAGGCTAAATGAGAGGAGACTATGGAGAAAGTGGAGACTATGAGGAGCAGACTGTATGAGAGGAAACTGGGGAAAGTGGGGGAACGATGAGCATCAGGCTGTATGAGAGGGGACTATGGGGAAAGTGGGGGGACTATGGGGAGCAGGCTGTATGAGAGGGGACTATGGAGAAAGTGGGGAACTCTGTGGAGCAGACTATGAGAGGGCACTATGGGGAAAGTGGGAGGCCTATTAGGAACAGGCTGTATGAGAGGGAGCTATGGGGAAAGTGGGGGGATATGAGGAGCTGGCTGTATGAGAGAGGACTATGGGGAAAGTGGGGGGGCTATGAGGAGCTGGCTGTATGAGAGGGAGCTATGGAGAAAGTGGAGGGACTATGGGGAACAGGCTGTATGAGAGGGAGCTATGGGGAAAGTGGGGGCCTATGAGGAGCAGGCTGTATGAGAGGGGACTATGGGGAGCAGGCTGTATGAGAGGGGACTATGGAGAAAGTGGGGGACTGTGGAGCAGGCTGTACGAGATGGGACTATGGGGATAGAGGGGTGACTTGGGAGCAGGCTGTATGAGAGGGAGCTATGGGGAAAGTGGGGGTCTAAGAGGAGCTGGCTGTATGAGAGGGGACTGTGGGGGGACTACAAGGAGCAGGCTGTATGAGAGGGGACTATGGGGAGCAGGCTGTATGAGAGGGGACTATGGAGAAAGTGGGGGGACTACGAGAAGCAGGCTGTATGAGAGGAGACTATGGAGAAAGTGGGGGGACTATGAGGAGCAGGCTGTATGAGAGGAAAGTGGGGGGACGATGAGCATCAGGCTGTATGAGAGGGGACTATGGGGAAAGTGGGGGGACTATGAGGAGCAGACTGTATGAGGGGACTATGGAGAAAGTGGGGAACTCTGTGGACCTGACTGTATGAGAGGGCACTATGGGGAAAGTGGGAGGGCTATTAGGAACAGGCTGTATGAGAGGGAGCTATGGGGAAAGTGGGGGGGGGGATATGAGGAGCTGGCTGTATGAGAGGGGACTATGGGGAAAGTAGGGAGATTATGAAGGAAAGGCTATATGAGAAGGGACTATGGGGAAAGTGGGGGGACTATGGGGAATAGGCTGTATGACGGGACTATGGGGAAAGTGGGGGGACTATGAGGAGCAGACTGTATGAGAGGGGACTATGGGGAAAGTGGGGAGATTTTTGAAAAAAAGGCTGTATGAGAAGGGACTATGGGGAAAGTGGGGGGACTATGGAGAGTAGGCTCTATGAGAGGGACTATTGGGAAAGTGGGGGACTATGAGGAGCAGGATGCATTAGAGGGGACTATGGGGAAAGTGGGGGTACAATAGGGAACAGGCTGTATGAGAAGGGACTATGTGGAAATTGGGGGGACTATGAAGAGCAGGCTGTATGAGAGCGGACTATCGGGAAAGTGGGAGGACTATAAGGAGCAGACTGTATGAGAGGGGACTCTGGGGAAAGTAGGGGGAGTGAGGAGCAGGCTGTATGAGAGGAAATTGAGGCAAGTAGGGGGGACTATGAGGAGCAGGTTGTATGAGGTGACTATGGGGAAAGTGGGGGGACTACAAGGAGCAGGCTGTATGAGAGAGGACTACGAGGAAAGTGGTAGGACTATGTAGAGCAGGCTGTATGAGAGGAGACTATGGGGAAAGTGGGGGGACTAAAAGGAGCAGGTTGTATGAGGGGACTATGGGGAAAGTGGGGGGACTATGAGGAGCAGGCTGTATGAGAGGGGACTATGGGGAAAGTGGGGGGACTATGAAAAGCTGGCTGTATGAGGGAATTATGGAGAAAGTTGGGGACTATGAGGAACAGGCTGTATGAGGGGACTATGGGGAAAGTGGGGGGACTATGAGGAGCAGGCTGTATGAGGGAACTGTGGGGGGACTATGGGTAGCATGCTGTATGAGAGGGGACTATGGGGAAAGTGGGAGGACTATGAGGAGCAGGATGTATGATATGGGACTATGGGGAAAGTGGGGGGACTGAGGAGCAGGCTGTATAAGAGGGGACTAAGGGGAAGGTGAGGGGACTATGAGGAGCAGGATATATGAGAGGGAAGTGTGAGGCTCCATTGGGAGTTCTCTGAGAGGAGAGACTAAAGGAAAAATGGAGGGTATATGGGGAGTTTCCTGTGAGAAGAGGGACTATGGAGCACGTGGGGAACATTAGGGAGTGGTCTGTGAGTAAAAAGCTTTGGGTAAATTGAGGGACCATAGCTGGTGTTCTGTGAGAGACGGGATTATGGAGAAAGTGGGGGAACTATGAGGAGTGGTCTGATAGAGCGAACTATGGGGAAAGTGTAGGAACCATGTGGAGGGGTTTGTGAGAGACGGTACTATGGGGAAACCATAGGACATGGTCTATGAGACGAGGCCTATAGAGAAGTGGAAGATGAGGGTATGTAAGAGATCAAAGACTTGGGGGACACTCTGTAAAAGTAGGGGTACCACAGGGAGCCGTCAGTTAATTTGGCCAGTGTGGAATGAGGGAAACCATGGTGAGCGGTCTCTGATGGGGACCGTTGGAAACAGTTTGTGTTAAATGAGAGACAATCGGGATCACAAGATAAGAGGAGTGACTGAGAAGAGCGGTCAGGTGCCCATCTTATAGATTAATGGCGGAGTGTACGGCATGTGCTGTGATGAATATAAAGTCTGCAGTGTTGCATCATGATGTAGTTTATGGGGGTCTGTCTGATAAGTGACAGTGAGCCCTGGACCCAGAGGTACAAACCCACTGTTCGCCGCCCCTGCCCCCCAGCTCTAAATTATCCTAGGTACAAGCCCCCTGCACACAGCTCCTGCCCCCCAGTTCTGCATTACCCAAAGTACAAGCCCCCTGCACACAGACCCTGCACCTCATTTCTGCATTACCCAAGGTGCAAGACCCCTGCACACAGCTTCTGCCCCCATTTCTCCATTACCCAGCCTGGAGGTGTGTTTGGGGTCATTGTCCTGTTGAAAAATAAATGATGGTCCAACTAAAAGCAAACCGGATGGAATAGCATGCCGCTGCAAGAAGCTGTGGTAGCCATGCTGGTTCAGTATGCCTTCAATTTTGAATAAATCCCCAACAGTGTCACCAGCAAAGCACCCCCACACCATCACACCTCCTCCTCCATGCTTCACGGTGGGAACCAGACATGTAGAGTCCATCCGTTCACCTTTTCTGCGTCGCACAAAGACACGGTGGTTGGAACCAAAGATCTCAAATTTGGACTCATCAGACCAAAGCACAGATTTCCACTGGTCTAATGTCTATTCCTTGTGTTCTTTAGCCCAAACAAGTCTCTTCTGCTTGTTGCCTGTCCTTAGCAGTGTTTTCCTAGCAGCTATTTTACCATGAAGGCCTGCTGCACAAAGTCTCCTCTTAACAGTTGTTGTAGAGATGTGTCTGCTGCTAGAACTCTGTGTGGCATTGACCTGGTCTCTAATCTGAGCTGCTGTTAACCTGCGATTTCTGAGGCTGGTGACTCGGATAAACTTATCCTCAGAAGCAGAGGTGACTCTTGGTCTTCTTTTCCTGGGGTGGTCTTCATGTGAGCCAGTTTCTTTGTAGCGCTTGATGGTTTTTGCAACTGCACTTAGGGACATTTTCAAAGTTTTCCCAATTTTTCGCACTGACTGACCTTCATTTCTTAAAGTAACGATGGCCACTCGTTTTTCTTTACTTAGCTGCTTTTTTCTTGCCATAATACAAATTCTAACAGTCTATTCAGTAGGACTATCAGCTGTGTATCCACCTGACTTCTGCACAACACAACTGATGGTCCCAACCCCATTTATAAGGCAAGAAATCCCACTTACTAATCCTGACAGGGCACACCTGTGAAGTGAAAACCATTTCCGGTGACTACCTCTTGAAGCTCATCAAGAGGATGCTAAGAGTGTGCAAAGCAGTCATCAAAGCAAAAGATGGCTACTTTGAAGAACCTAGAATATAAGACATATTTTCAGTTGTTTCACACTTTTTTGTTAAGTATATAATTCCACATGTGTTAATTCACAGTTTTGATGCCTTCAGTGTGAATGTACAATTTTCATAGTCATGAAAATACAGAAAAATCTTTAAATGAGAAGGTGTGTCCAAACTTTTGGTCTGTACTGTATATATATATATATATACACTGCTCAAAAAAATAAAGGGAACACTCAAATAACACATCCTAGATCTGAATGAATGAAATATTCTCATTGAATACTTTGTTCTGTAGAAAGTTGAATGTGCTGACAACAAAAACACAAAAAAATCATCAATGGAAATCAAATTTATTAACCAATGGAGGCCTGGATTTGGAGTCACCCCCAAAATTAAAGTGGAAAAACACACTACCGGCTGATCCAACTTAGATGTAATGTCCTTAAAACAAGTCAAAATGAAGCTCAGTATTGTGTGTGGCCTCCACGTGCCTGTATGACCTCCCTACAACGCCTGGGCATGCTCCTGATGAGGTTGCGGATGATCTCCTGTGAGATCTCCGCCCAGACCTGGACTAAAGCATCTGCCAACTCCTGGACAGTCTGTGGTGCAACGTGACGTTGGTGGATGGTGCGAGACATGATGCCCCAGATGTGCTCAATCGGATTCAGGTCTGGAGAATGGGCGGGCCAGTCCATAGCTTCAATGCCTTTATCTTGCAGGAACTGCTGACACACTCCAGCCACATGAGGTCTGGCATTGTCCTGCATTAGGAGGAACCCAGGGCCAACCGCACCAGCATATGGTCTCACAAGGGGTCTGAGGATCTCATCTCGGTACCTAATGGCAGTCAGGCTACCTCTGGCGAGCACATGGAGGGCTGTGCGGCCCTCCAAAGAAATGCCACCCCACACCATTACTGACCCAGTGCCAAACCGATCTTGCTGAAGGATGTTGCAGGCTGCAGATCGCTCTCCACGTCGTCTCCAGACTCTGTCACGTCTGTCACATGTGCTCAATGTGAACCTGCTTTCATCTGTGAAGAGCACAGGGCGCCAGTGGCGACTTTGCCAATCCTGGTGTTCTGTAGCAAATGCCAAGCGTCCTGCACGGTCTTTGGCTGTGAGCATAACCCCTATCTGTAGACGTCGGGCCCTCATACCACCCTCATGGAGTCGGTTTCTAACCGTTTGTGCAGACACATGCACATTTGTGGCCTGCTGGAGGTCATTTTGCAGGGCTCTGGCAGTGCTTCTCCTGTTCCTCCTTGCACAAAAGCGGAGGTAGCGGTCTTGCTGCTGGGTTGTTGCCCTCCTACGGCCCCCTCCACGTCTCCTGGTGTACTGGCCTGTCTCCTGGTAGCGCCTCCTGCCTCTGGACACTACGCTGACAGACAAATCAAACCTTCTTGCCACAGCTCGCATTGATGTGCCATCCTGGATGAGCTGCACTACCTGAGCAACTTCTGTGGGTTGTAGAGTCCGTCTCATGCTACCATGAGTGTGAAAGCACAACCAACATTCAAAAGTGACCAAAACATCTGCCAGAAAGCACTGGTACTGAGATGTGGTCTGTGGTCCCCACCTGCAGAGCCACTCCTTTTATTGAGTGTGTCTTGATAATTGCCAATAATTTCCATCTATTGTCTATTCCATTTGCACAACAGCATGTGAAATTGATTGTCAATCCGTGTTTCTTCCTAAGTGGACAGTTTGATTTCACAGAAGTTTGATTTACTTGGAGTTATATTCTGTTGTTTAAGTGTTCCCTTTATTTTTTTGAGCAGTGTGTATGTATATATAAAACCATATAATATAGGATGAGAGATCCTGTAGCCAGGAGCCAATTCAGTCAGTGCATATAACTTTATATATCTGTGGACAGTATAACACATCCAGTGTACATATTGTTATATACCATCTGGTGTCTGTAGCCATGGTATATTATATATTGGTGATCCCGGACCCTGCGGAGGGGAACACATGGCATTACCAGGAATGCTATGTGTTCTGCTTAGTTAAGGGTTAAATGGCGGGAGAATGGCTTTCCCGCCGCTTTCAGATGGTCATGTAGCTAGGAGAAGTTAGGGAATTGATTGGATCTAAGGCCCGGCCATTCAGGGCACTATAACAGGGGAGATATGTTTTTTGCCCTGGAGATGGACCGTGATTGGAGCGGGTATCAGCTGGGGGATATAAGGGAGCAGTGCCGGAGGTTCATGTCTGTCCTCCGGCACTGTCGTACCTGAAGTGCTGCCCTGCCCTCCCTCCATGAATTTTTGGCACGGCCTAGCGTTAGTCGTCCAGGTATCTGGATGGACAGGTAGTTGATTAACGGGCTTAAGCCTCATGGCCGAGCTGCGGTGTTGGAAAAATGGTTTGAACCTTTTAAGAAATTATGTTAATATGGTTATATTTATATGATATGTTTTAATATTTTAATAAAGGCTGTGGCCAATCTTTTATCCACCAAGTCAATGTGTCAAGCAGTGTTTGTTATGCGCTGTTTGGGTAGAGAGTTAGATTAATGTGTAATGCCTTTGCAATGTATCTGTAAAAATCGAAAGCTATGCTATGGCTCTGTATGGCATCTGATTTTTTTTACGCACCCAGACTTGAATGTGCGAGTCTCATCTGATTTATAGAAGAAACCAGAGCACGCTGCACTATTTTTCTCACACAAATTCAGTGAAAAAAAAAGTCTCATCTGCACTGTGCCACTGAATAACAATGGTCTGAGTGTGGTCCGTTATTTCAACAGACAGCACCCGGACCAAAAATACGATCATGTGAATGAGCCCCAATCCTGGCTAGAAATCAGACATGAATTGCAGCAGCTGCTTACTGATGGTCTCCTGGCCAATCTCCTGCCAGCTTCCAGGAAAACCACAGAGAGGAAGCAGTCAGCAGATTGTGTGCTGTGATGAGGGCCTTTATGAGAGGGTGTAAAGATGGCAGCTGTGATGACCAGGGTAAGTGGAAGGGCTCTGGCGGGTGCAAGGGTTAAGTTACTTGCATGTTGTCTGGTTATAGGTAAATTCCACTTTTACATTGTGCTGCTGTTTTATGAGATTTGCATTGCTGGGATCTTCTTGGTTGAGGCATGTCATTGTATGATTTTCCAATTTTCTTTTTTTTGTCTTATTGCTGAAACTAGAACTTGGCTTCTTCACTCTTTTTAGGCCATTTTTTAAAAAAAAACCCTTGTTGCTTACTGAAATTCCTGCTGTGACTTTGCTGCTTGCCTACAGGACTGAGTTAGTACTGGGCTAGCTGAGGCCTAACCCTGACAGCACATGTAACTCCTTTAGTGATATGGGTTAGGATTAGTGATGAGCGAGCACAAAAATGCTCGGGTACTCGTTGCTCGGGTCGAGCAAATTGGAATACTCGGGTGCTCGACCCGAGCAACGAGCCCAATGTAAGTCTATGGGAAACTCGAACATTTTTCAGGCGGCTCCCCCCGGCGGTCTGCAGAGGGCCTAAAAATTGCCCAAATGGATGTGAACAGTGCTCAAATGACATGGAGAAGACCCCTGGAAGCATTTCTGACTCCCAGGTCACTACTGTCTACAAAGTTGTCAGAGTATTACACCACTTTTACGGACTCACAATAAAACATAAAAAAACAAAACCAAAATGGATTTTCCTGGGAAATATATTAAGGAACATCCTTTCCAGGGTAATGACTTGTATATAAGGCAAAATAAATAACCAAAAATACTCCTCCACACCTTGGGCTATGTTCACACGTAGTGTTTTTGATACGTTTTTGCACTTTTGCATTGCTTTCAACAAAGACAAATGCATTCACTGGGAAATGTAATTTTAACATTTTACAACCTTATCTGGCCATGTGGTGTGTGACACATCATCAGACACATGCATACAGTGCTGAAAAGACATGGGAACAGCATGGGGAAGACCTCTGGAAGCATTTCTGACTCCCAGGTCACTGCCTAAAAGTGTGGCCATCATAAGTGATCCTTGGCGCATGCGAAGATGCCTCCCGCCATGCACCTGTCGTTGCAGACTTGCAACAATCACTGTCCACGTCCTTGTCCCAGTGCAGCGTTCAGTTGTCCCTACCCCATTCCTTGAAATGTAAGCGCAAGTATGCAGCCAGCCACCCACCCACCCACAGGCTGCAATACTATACTGCCAAATTTTTGACAGCTGCTTGCACTTGAAAATGTGGCCTTTTAGGCTCGTGGAGGTGGAAGCTTTTGATAACCTCATGCAGGAGGCGGCCGGGTGTCCATACTCCTGTCCCCAGCCGCCACTGTTTCTCCCGGTGTCGTCTCCTCCTTCCACAAGCACGGTTCCCACAACATTACCCGTGCCCTCCCCAGTGCACTTACTGGGAAGGACCGCCTAACCACAAACACGTGGTCAGGTGAATGTGGCCAGGGAAGGAACGAAGCCAGTCCACAGCTTTTTTATGCTGAGAGTTGTATTTAGATCGGTGAAAGGACTGGCATAAAGGGAAACCGTATCTACTCTGGGTGTCATTTCTCCGTCACCAGGTTCCGCCCATTGTCACACACGACCATGCCTGGCTGTATGTTCAGCGGTGAGAGCCACAGATCAGGCTGCTGTGTTACAGCTTTCAGCAACTCTGCAGTGCTGGGCGGCTTGTAAATTAAGCATTAAGCATGTAATCTTCAGCACAGCCTGTTGCCGCTTGGCCAAGGCAGTGCTGCAGTGCTGTCAGCTTGTGACTGGTGTGGTCATTTTGGAGATGGAGGAGGAGGGGCATAGGCTGAACAATGTGATTATATTGAGGTTAAATTGGTGACGCTGTTTTTTTATACTAAAGAAAGATCCTATTGTTTTGTTTTTTTACGTTATTTTTTAAGACAAATGCATTCACCGGGAAATGTCATTTTAACATTTTACAACCTTATCTGGCAATGTGGTGTGTGACACATCATCAGACACATCCTTTTTTATTTATGATGGAGGGACTCTGAAAGTCATAAAGCCTATTTTTATAGGGACATCTGATGGCCCTTACTATTCTTAAAAGGCCAGCAGTCGGCCCTAGCTATTGTTAGAGAGCCATCAGCCAGATATGCTTTGCTGTTCCCATTATTAACAAGTGGGTCTCCTATACTGTTATTACGTATCCAGTGACTGCAAGGGCTGCCAAAAATTTGGACGCAACCCAATACCCCTTTGAAGAGACATAGAGGAGGGTCTCAGTAAAAAAAATGTTCCCATTAGAAAGGAGTGGGTCTCCTATAGTGGTAATGCCCATGCTGTGACTGCAAGGGCTGCCAAAATTTGGGAAAAACCCCACTAAGAATTTAAAGACACACGGAGCAGGGCCACAGTAACAAGGTACGACATGTTCCCATTAGAAAGGAGAGGGTCTGCTATACAGTCATAGGGTATACAGGGAGTCCAACGGCTAACCAATTTTAGGAAAAACCCCACTAAGAATTTCAAGACACACAGAGCAGGGCCACAGTAACAAGGTACGACATGTTCCCATTAGAAAGGAGAGGGTCTGCTATACAGTCATAGGGTATACAGGGAGTCCAACGGCTAACCAATTTTAGGAAAAACCCCACTAAGAATTTCAAGACACACAGAGCAGGGCCACAGTAACAAGGTACGACATGTTCCCATTAGAAAGGAGAGGGTCTGCTATACAGTTATAGGGTATACAGTGAGTCCAACGGCTGACCAATTTTAGGAAAAACCCCACTAAGAATTTAAAGACACACAGAGCAGGGCCACAGTAACGACAAATTCCCATTAGAAAAGAGAGAGTCTCCCATAGTGTTGGCCTATGCAGTGAATGCAAGGGCTGCCAAAAATTTGGAGGCACTTCAATGCCCCTTGGAAGAGACGTGGAGGAGGGCCTCATAAAAAAAAAAAATGTTCCCATTAGAAAGGAGCAGGCCTCCTATACTTGTAATGCACATGCACTAAGAGTATGGGCTGACAAACATTTACCCCTGGGGGGTATACATGAACATACTGTATAAAAAAAAATTTTAACGGGCATCATAAACACCCTTTAAAAAAATTATGTGGGTGTTGCATCATGGACCACGGTCATCATGGTGATATGGTGGTGGAGGATGAGGAGAAGGAGGAGGACAAGAGCAAATAGCCAAAATCAGGAAGCGTATACCCATGTGTGGGTGTGAAAAGGTGCATGGGAATACACCTCCCAAGAAAAGACACTGGATTTGAGTTTCTCACGCTGCTATCATTCGGTGTTGAGAAGCCTGGCCCAATCCAGCCCTTGTTCATTTTTATAAGAGTCAGCCTGTCAGCATTTTCAGTTGACAGGCAGATAATTGATTTTTGGGCCTTCTGTGTAACTGCCAGGTACCACTGACCTAGATGCTGTACCGAAATCTCGCACATCAATCTCCTCATCTCTAGTGTCTAGCAGTGGCTGTCCCTATTGACTACACATAAACCCTCAGTCATACTGATCATTCTATTATAATGGGAAGTCGGAAAAGATTAGTGTTGGCAGGTGTAACATACCTGGCGGTGTCCTTGCATAGTGGTCCATCTCCCACTGTGCAAGAGCGTGCACTTGATTTCCAGTCCAGACTATCACTTTGGCTTCTTTCCATATGGTCTGCTTTGCTCTGCTCTGTCTGCTTAGGGCGACGCCCGCTAAACTTCCTGCTTCTTGTAGCTGCTGCAGACACACCCCTAATGCGTCCTCAGCCTTTTGCTGTCTGTCACCTGGTATTTAACCCAGCTCCTCCCTGGAATCCTTGCCTGAGCATCTTGTTCTGTCAGTTGGCTTCTAGTCACTGATGTGCCAGGTCCTGTCTATATTTCCTGCCTTGCGGTATCAGTTCCCGTGTCTGAACTGTGTCCTGTCTGTGCACTCTAGCCAGCTGTCTTTCTGCCTTTTCCTGGAGGCTGTATTTCCAGGCCCGTGTGAACACACTCTTAGCCTGTTCGTCCCGCCCTCTAGGGGCCGCATACCCAGACTCGCTCCTGTATCTCGCTTCAGTAACAGTTCCTGTCTGAACTGTCTCCTAACCTGCTTCCTGTTTTTCTCTATGTCCGTACCTTCCCTTTCTCCTGCATTGTCTGAACCAGCACTTGGCTTTACCTTGGCTCGTTCCTGTATTTGTTGCAGTAACAGTTCCTGTCTGAACTGTCTCCTAACCTGTCTCCTGTTTTTCTCTACGCCCATATCTTCCCCTTTTCTGCAGAGTCTGAACTCGTACCTAACTCCTGCTCGTTGTCACTGTACTTCCGTTTGTGAGTTTGTGGTCCACTCGCTACTTCACTGCAAGTACCCTGTGGGTATGTGGTTCTGCCTTTCCCTTCCTGTCTGTTCCGTGTGAACAGAGCCCTGCTCCCTCTGCCCTGCCTTGCTCGCCGCTCTGGCGGTTTCTGCCTGCTCTGCCTTGTTAACCGCTCCGCCGGTTCTTGCCTGCTCTGCCTTGCTCACCGCTCCGGCGGTTCTTGCCTGCTCTGACCCTTTGCTCACTGCTCCGGCAGTCTCGCTCTGCTCTGACCCTTTGCTCACTGCTCCGGCAGTCTTGCTCTGCTCTGACCCTTTGCTCGCTGCTCTGGCAGTCTCGCTCTGCTCTGACCATTTGCTCGCTGTTCCGGCAGTCTCGCTCTGCTCTGACCATTTGCTCACCGCTCCAGGCGGTCTCGTCTTGCTCTGCTCTTGCTCGCCGCTCCGGGCGGCCTCACTCTGCTGTGTTTGTCCACCGCATCTGCGGTTCTGTTCCTGAGTCCCAGTCTATACTGGGTCCTATCCACTCTGTGCTCCAACCTGTCATACCTGCCAGTACCTCCCTGCCTGCATACCAGTCGTGCTTACCAACATCCACCTGCCTGCATACCGGCCGTACCTGCCAGTACCTCCCTGTTTGCATACCAGTCGTGCTTGCCAGCATCCACCCGTCTGCATACCTGCCGTGTCTGCCTGTACCCACCAGTCTGTGTGCCAGCCTAACCTGCCTGTTCCTGTATTCCCCGGTGTGGGTCAACAGCCGTGTCCAGGGTCTGACCTGGAGTAGCACCTGGTCCCTCTGCCCTGTCCCTCCTTGGTGCACTGGCGTCGTATGCCATCGTGCGACCTTGGTCGGATCGGGTGGATACTTAGTTACGCCCCTCCAGGCATTCACTCTCCGGTACGGTCCAGTGGAATCACTACATATACACGCACACGCCAGTCAGTTCGGGCACGTGCATTACAGCAGGACAAGTGTCTTGTCAATAGCCAACTCATGTCTATGGCCACCTTAGCATCCGGAAAGCCATTCTCCAACCTACCATAAAAATGGAGGATAGGTAAAGGCTGTTAGAGCCTCAGCTAAACCTCACGTAAAAGAAGTCATGTAACAGTTATTTTAAAATAATAATGTAAATAAAACACAAGTCCGGATAAATGTCATTTTCCAAAACTTTATTTAGCATTGACTTATTAATTTAAATCATTAAAGTATAAACTCTATTTTAAATGTAAAAATAGGTGCAGGGGCAACAGTTTTTCTTCTGAAACTCCTTTGTGGTCAAGTTGTTCTGCTGTCAAAGGCCCTGCTTGTTCTTGGTCTTCCCCATCGTGCAAATTCTGAAGACCAGGATTGCTCCTCGGGGTCAGGCTTTTGTTGACCAGTCATGAGGTCAGAATGCCATGGAGATATATAGCCTTCAGTTTAGGAAAGCAAGAGGGGAATAAGATGAATGTGATGTACTGACAAGACAGAGCTAAAAAAACAATATGTATGAAATAATATGTGACGTTGCAAGTTGCACAAAAACTGGGCCACAATGACCAAAGTGCAGTAGCATTAAAGAGCTTACAAAATGCATGTTTTAAAGAGAAACTGTCATTTGCCATTAATATGATTTTTTTTTTCCAAAACAACTTCAGGGAAACAAAATCATTTAGACCAGGTAAAATATTTCCATATTTATGGCAAGTGACAGATCCTCTTTAAAGAAGAACTCCCGACAAACATATTATCTTGTAAACCTTTCTAGATACAGGGAAGGAAATAATTATTTGATCAATTGCTGTTTTTGTAAGTTTGCCCACTGACAAAGACATGAACAGTCTATAATTTTAAGGGTAGGTTAATTTTAACATTGAGAGATAGAATATCCCCCCAAAAATCAAGAAAATCACATTGTATAAATTAGATACATTTATTTGCATTTTGCAGTGAGAAATAAGTATTTGATCCCCTACAAACCATTATGAGTTCTGGCTCCTACAGACTAGTTAGACGATCCTAATCAACTCGTTACCTGCATTAAAGACAGCTGTCTTACATAGTCACATGTATAAAAGACTCCTGTCCACAGACTCAATTAATCCGTCAGACTCTAACCTCTACAACATGGGCAAGACCAAAGAGCTTTCTAAGGATGTCAGGGACAAGATCATAGACCTGCACAAAGCTGGAATGGGCTAAAAAAACATAAGTAAGATGCTGGGTAAGGAGAAGACAACTGTTGGTGCAATAGTAAGAAAATGGAAGAAGTACAAAATGACTTCGATCTGGGGCACCATGCAAAATCTCACCTCATGGGGTAGCCTTGATCATGAGGAAGGTGAGAGATCAGCATAAAACTACAGAGGGGGAACTTGTTAATGATCTCAAGGTAGCTGGGACCACAGTCACCAAGAAAACCATTGGTCGGGCGAGTACAGAGCATCTTTAGCGTGCTCGGTGATATGTTTGAATGACTCCCATGTGCATGATTTGCGACTGTTTGACAGCTTTAATACATGTGAAGAATGCTTGTTTCTTAAGCATTCTTCACATGTATTAAAACTGTCAAACAAGCACGCTGAAGATACTTGGTACTCGCCCGAGCATACTCGTCGAAAGGGTTAACTGAACATACTCGCTCATCACAAGTGCAGGCCCATCTGAAGTTTGCCAATGAACAACTGGATGATTCTGTGAGTTATTGGGAGAAGGTGCTGTGGTCAGATGAGACAAAAATTGAGCTCTTTGGCATTAACTCAACTCGCTGTGTTTGGAGGAAGAGAAATGCTGCCTATGACCCAAAGAACACCATCCCCACTGTCAAGCATGGAGGTGAAAACATTATGTTTTGGGGGGTGTTTCTTTCCTAAGGGCACAGGACTACTTCACCGCATCAATGGGAGAATGGATGGAGCCATGTACCATAAAATCCTGAGTGACAACCTCCTTCCCTCCACCAGGACATTAAAAATGGGTCAGGGCAGGGTCTTCCAGCAAGACAATGACCCAAAACATACAGCCAAGGCAACAAAGGAGTGGAGGGAGTTGAAACTCCGAGTTGCCAATCGACAGCCTCAAAATCTGAATGATTTAGAGATGATCTGCAAAGAGGAGTGGACCAAAATTCCTCCTGACATGTGCGCAACCCTCATCATCAACTACAAAAATAGTCTGACTGCTGTGCTTGCCAACAAAGGTTTTGCCACCAAGTATTAAGTGTTGTTTTCCAGAGGAATCAAATACTTATTTCTCACAGCAAAATGCAAATAAATTTATCTAATATATACAATGTGATTTTTTGGGGGGATATTCTATCTCTCAATGTTAAAATTAACCTACCCTTAAAATTATAGACTGTTCATGTCTTTGTCAGTGGGCAAACGTACAAAAACAGCAAGGGATCAAATAATTACTTCCTTCACTGTATGTATGCTATGTAGTATTATCGTGTTACAATACTTACTGATCACCTTCTACCCCAGTTTTCAGTGCCGCCTAGGTTCATTAAAAGCTGTTAGAATTTTTTTGCACACCGCCAAATCTTTGTTCAATTAGTCCATAACCCCGATCTTATGAAAACTTTTCTTCATCCCAATTGAGCTTAATGGCATATGGCTGAAAGAGATCTTCCCCATCAGAATCACCCTACATGTAAACTTCAGGGAATCCAACAATGGCTAAAAATTTCTGACCATCACATCACACCGCATTCACCTTTCCATCTTCCAGTAATCAACTTGACAGCCGGCAGCCTACACTGCCCTTTTAGCGAGTCCACTTCTATTCCTATATAGGACACTCTTGAAACTGGAATTCCATTAATAATTTCTCCTCTGCTTCCTCACTACCTATCTAAGTCTGTCTTCGCTGCCAAGACTTAGGTTAAAAAAAAACAAAAAACATCCACGTACTCTCCTTCCCTGATGCTCTTACTACAAATGTATAAGTGGATGACAATGAACATACCCTGCGCTGTGACTAGTATCTCACTGTTCTGAGCTTTCAGCCATGTAGTGATCACCTCTTTCTTATAACACTTCACAGCTTTCAAACACTTTATTAACGTGTTAAACATATTTCCTTCCTTACTGCATGCATCTTCATCTGACAATACAGCCCCATCCAGTGAATTAGAATAAGACTTACTTGGCTACTGCGGTGTTGCTTGGATTGTGTCCTTGCTGTGACTTGCTCTTGTTTGGCCACTGTTTGCTGCGTGAGACCTCCATGCCCCGGCCACCTCTTATCGTCTAGTGTCCACATCTTGTTGCACCTTGTCACTGCTTTGATCTCTGCAACAACAGACACTGTGCGAGTATGCGTTCACATGTGATTTCACTGAGGACGCAACAAATTCCTGCCCACGCCAATTACTCCCTGTACGTGGCCTGTGCTGTGACTACTCACCTAATCCTGGATGCTGTCCATGCTTCCCAACCTAAATTTGTCCTGGCCTCTGTTCCTTACATCTCCTAGTTCTGAATCCATGATCTGCTCCTGCTATATACTGGTTATGTCCAAGGCCTATTTCTAGTTATAGCTTGTGGTCATGAACCTGATCCCGGCTGTGTCCCTGGTGCCATGATCCTGGATGCAGCTCTTTGCTGTGTCCTAGTTATCCATCACTCTGCTTACAGCTCCACATCTGGTACTTAAAGGGGTTTTCCAATGAACAAAAGTTCATTTTAATCAATACATCTTGGAATAATAATAATTTCCACAATTGGATGTGTTTAAATAAAATGTCCCTGTGCTAAGATAATCTTATAACGTGCCCCTGCTGTGTACTGTGTAATGACCCAACTTCTGTGTGCCACTGAAGCACATGGCCCAAACAGATGCCACATAAGCACATGGTCTGATGTCCACATGCTGCTGAAACATGCGGCCCGGCGTCTCTTTGCCACCAAAACACACGGCCTGGCATCTGCGTGCCACCAGAGCACACGGCTCAACTTCCACGAGCCAACAAAGCACGTAGCCCGGTTTCCGCTTGTCACCGAAGCATATGACCCAGCATCCGTATGCCACTGAAGTATACGGCCACGTAATCAAATGTCACTGAAACGCACGGCCCCGTGTCCATGTGCCACCAAAGTACACGGACCAACATCCACGTGCCACCGAAGCACATTGACCGACATCTGCCTGACACCGAAGCACATGGCTAAATGTTTGCAGCACAGGTAGAGAATATAATGCCATGCTATGGGTCATCTATGTACGTATATAAGAATATGACAAGCTATCAAAGTATGAAACTACAACCAAACTGTAGATAATAATACAACCACTAACATACAGCATGTTATCTGAAAATGAATTACTGGAGAGTTTACCCTCCAGGTCACGCTCATTGGCAATTGGTCTGCCTCTGTTTTTTTTTCCCACCAAAGCACAAGGCCTGACATCCGGGTACAAACGAAGCACACTGCCCAAAGTCCATGTGCTATCGAAGCACAAAGTCCGACGTCCGCGGGCCACCGAAGCACAAAGAACAGCGTCCACGTGTCACAGAAGCACAAGGTCCTCGAGTTTGAGTCCCACTGAAGCACAGGGCTCGGCATCCGGGTGCCGCCGAAGCACACGGCCCCACGTTCGGGTGCCACCGAAGCTCACAATCCCGTGTACGCGTGCCACCGAAGAACACGGCCCGGCATCCGGTTGCCACCAAGGCGCACGGCCCGGCGTACATGTGCCATTGAAGCACAAGATACCGCGTTCGGCTGCCACCGAAACACACGGTCCCGCTTACAGGTGCCATTGAAGCACATATCCCGGCACCTGTTTGTCACCGAAGCACACGGCCTGCGTATGGGTGCCATTGAAGCACATGGCCTGCCTGTATGGGTGTCACCGAAGCACACAGACCCGTGTCTGGGTGCCACCGAAGCATACACACCCGCATCAGGGTGCCACCGACGCATACGGCCTACCTGTACGGGTGCAACCGAAGCACATGGCCCCACATGCGAGTGCCACCGAAGCACACAGACCCGTGTCTGGTTGCCACCGAAGCATACACACCCGCATCAGGGTGCCACCGACGCATACGGCCTATCTATACGGGTGCAACCGAAGCACATGGCCCCACATGCGAGTGCCACCGAAGCACACAGACCCGTGTCTGGTTGCCACCGAAGCACACAGACCCGCATCCGTGTACCACTGAAGCACATGGCCCCGCTTCTCGGTGCTACTGAAGCACTAAGATCGGCGTCTGGGTACCATCGAAGCACACGGCTCCATGTACGAGTGACCCTGAAGCACAAGGTCTCGTGTCTGGGTGGCACCGAAGCACTCTGCCCCGCGTCCGGATTCCACCGAAGCACATGGCCCTTTGTCTAGGTGCCACATAAGCACACAGATCTACATTCAGGTGCAACTGAAGCACACGAGCTCTGCACTGATGTTGAACCAATTCCATAGCTGAATCCTATGTAGGAAGTGATACAGGGACTTGCTGGACTTTCTTCGGAGTCCTGAAGTCTTCACAACAAATTAACCTCCCCCTATGAAGTTATTATTTGTTATAGTGCCTTTTATTACATGGAGCGTTACATGTGAAAAGGGATATACATAGCAAAAAACAAGTACAATAATCTTGAACAAAAACGAATCACAGGAGGAGCGAGGACCTTGCCCGCGAGGGCTTACAGTCTACAATGAATGGGTGAGGATACAGTAGGTGAGGGTAGAGCTGGTCGTGCAGTGGTATGATGGAGCGGTGGTTACTGCAGATTGTAGGCTTGTCAGAAGAGGTGGATCTTCAGCTTCCTTTTGAAGGTTTCCACGGTTGGCAACAGTCTGATATATTGGGGTAGAGAGTTCTAGAGTAGGGGGATGCATGGGAGAAATCTTGCGTGCGATTGTGGGAAGAGGAGATAAGACGGGAGTAGAGAAGGAGATCTTGTGAGGATTGGAGGTTGCGTGCAAGTAAGTACCGGGACACTAAGTCACAGTTATATGGAGGAGACAGGTTGTGGATGGCTTGGTATGTCATGGTTAGGGTTTTCAACTGGAGTCTCTGGATAATGGGGAGCCAGTGAAGGGATTGACAGAGGGGAGAGGCCAGGGAATAGCGGGGGGGGACAGGTGGATTAGTCGGGCAGCAGAGTACAGTTATCTGACAGGAGAAAACAAACTCCTTTGCCATGCTTGCCGATGAGGCGAGGGGTGTGGGAAAGGTGGAATCCAACGTATGAAAGTGCAGCTGGAGAGGCCATGTCAGAGGGGGTGAGTCAGGTACCATTGATGCCAAGGAAGGAAAGTTTGTTAGTAATGAAAAGGTCATGGATGTAGGAAAGTTTGTTGCAGACGGAGAGAGCGTTCCATAGAGCTCCTGTTAGTGGGATTGGGGAAGCGGGGGACCCCATAGGTCATGTTTTCAGAATCTCCTTAGTATTGCACAGGTGAGAAAATTCCTGATGCCTTGATGATACTTCAATCACCTGTGTAATACTAAGGAGATCCTGAAAATATGACCTGTGGGGTCTGTGAGGATGGGGTTTGGGAAACACTGCGTTATACCTTTTGTGTATCTGTTGTATGGTGGCAGAAGGTGCCAAGCCCCCCCTGCTTTGGGCAGAGGGGGGGTATGTAAGGTTGCTGCCGGACAGGTCGTGGACGGGAGGTATGTGTCCCCGAAGTGCCAAGCTTTGGTGATGTAGGACATGGAGAAGCAGGCTCCAGCACACATAGTGTAGGGAGTTAGTGGGCCCGGATTAAAAGGCCGAGTTTTACGAGCAGCTGAAAGAGCTGTTATGTTTTGTTTTCCTGGTTGGTTTATGGACATTTAATAAACCACCAGTTTGTTTTGGAACCTGCGGACTGCATTCCTGTGTGAACCTGCACCTACCCAAGAGCTGATCCGTCACAACACGTATATGATGCACCGCAGACTAAATTCTTAATGATCCCATAAATGGTTGATCTAGGGGCAATCTTACAAGCAGCAATGGCCTTGCCTGCAAAGCAATGATGACTGCACATGTTTCCTTGAAGGTAGTCAGAAGACAATGATTTGAAGCACCAGCCTGCTCTTGTAATTCAGTAAGCATGACTGTGGAAATGGGGGTTTTGTGGTTAAGTAATTTCCTTGGGAAAAAATTAATATGCATTTTTTTTTTTTAACAATTCATCTGATCATTCTTCATAACAATCTACAGTTAATGCAAATTGACACTATAAAAACTGAAGCAGCAAACTTTATGAAAGCCAGAATGTGTTTCAGTCTCCAAACTTGACGACTGTGTATTATTGTGTTACCTCTTATGTATATTATTGTCACCTCTTATCTTGTGTATCGCTTCTCTCTTCAGTTTGTTAGCCTCATGCGGCTGGTGATTCTTGATGACTATGCCCGGGCTGCGAATGGGCAGCAAAATACATAAGTAATCGCATCGCCCAGTTCAATCCTGGACCTGACAATTACTTCACACTTGGGCTACCCACAGGTAATGTGCCTTTTATCTATCTTTATCCAGTTTTCCACGAGTTGGTTCAAGCGTTTTAGTTGTGGATTGAACTATTTTTGCACATGTGAATTACGAGAAGTCCTCACGAGTAAGTCAGATGTGTACGGCAAAGCTTCATAGAGGAGGGAGACTCCAAGTTCACTGCTGAACATCTGCTCTCTCCATGTTTCGTTGCGATCTACCAGTGTCTCCATAAGATGTGGCCATTCTCTACTGTTATATGCAAGAGTGTGCCAATTTTCCAAAGGAACAAGGAGATTGAGTAGCTCAACAGCCTCTTGCCACTGATCGGCAAACAAATTTGGAGAAAATAATTGGACAAAGCCTGAAGGACGCTGTAATGCAGGGCTGTGTTCTGGGGGATCGATGAAGACATAAGAAGCATGATCTGTGCTGAACAGTATGGATGGTAATCCAAAGCCTCCATAACCAAGCTTGGCGTGGAAGGCACTCGGGAAATAGGAGTGTGAGTTGGGGGTCTCCCAGTGGTAATACAGTTGGAATCACTGCCTTATTAATACAACGGGGAACTGTTTTTATTTCAATTAACAATTTAAAGGGCTTGTCCGAAACCAACACTGATTTAATCCTAAATCTCTATTTAATTTAATAATCTACCGTATTTTTCGGACTATAAGACGCACTTTTTTCTTCCAAAATTTTGGAGGAAAATGGGGGGTGCGTCTTATAGTCCGAATGTTGGGGGGGGTGGGTATATATATATATGTGTGTGTGTGTGTGTGGGTAGCGGGGCACAGGAGGCAGCGGCCGCCCGCTGCAGCCTACACTGTCCCCGCTGCTAAATAAAATGAATATTCACTGCGCTGCGACTCCTGCTGCTGCCGGAATCGCCTGTGCCCGCTGTTTAAGGGCATGAATATTCAACCTCTCTCCACGCCTATGGGCGTGGGGAGGGGGTGAATATTCATGCCCTTTAATAAGCGGGCACACGCTATAGCCCGGCAGCAGCAGGAGCCGCAGCGCGGCTAAGCTGTGTGCCGGCTATGAAGGAGAGTGAAGTCACTGCTCCCCGCGCACACAGACCCGGCATGGGAAGCAGTGACTTCCAGCAGCTGATCTCTCCATGTGAGCCGCGCATGGCAGTGACGTCATGCGCGGCTCACATGGAGAGATCAGTGCGGGCAGACAGGATGCAGCGCTGGAGGAGAGAGAAGAAAGGTGAGTATGAGTGTTTATTTTTTTTTATGTGCAGCCTGATGGGGATTAGGGGGACCATGCATACCAGGGTAAGGATGAGGGGGCCATACATACCAGGGTAAGGATGAGGGGACCATACATACCAGGGTAAGGCTGAGGGGGGCCTTACATAACAGGATAAAGATAAGGGGACCATACATAACAGGATAGGGATTAGGGGGGGCCATGCATACTAGGATAGGGATTAGGGGTGCCATGCATACTAGGATGGGGATTAGGGGTGCCATGCATACTAGGATAGGGATTAGGGGTGCCATGCATACTAGGATAGGGATTAGGGGTGCCATGCATACTAGGATAGGGATTAGGGGTGCCATGCATTCCAGGATGGAGATTAGGGGTGCCATGCATACCAGGACTGGGATGAGGGGTGCCATGCATACCGGGACGGGGATGAGGGGTGCCATGCATACCGGGACGGGGATGAGGGGGGGTGCCATGCATACCGGGACGGGGATTAGGAGTGCCATGCATACTAGGATGGGGGATGAGGGGTGCCGTGCGTACCGGGATGGGGGATGGGGGGTGCCGTGCGTACCGGGGATGGGGGATGAGGGGTGCCGTGCGTACCGTGGATGGGGGATGAGGGGTGCCGTGCGTATCGGGGATGGGGGATGAGGGGTGCCGTGCGTACCGGGGATGGGGGATGAGGGGTGCCGTGCGTACGGGGATGGGGGATGAGGGGTGCCGTGCGTACCGGGATGGGGGATGAGGGGTGCCGTACTTACCGGGATGGGGGATGAGGGGTGCCGTGCGTACCGGAATGGGGGATTTTGTCAGAATTGGGTATTACTCCTTTACCAGTGTCAGCAGAAGACCCCCCTCCCCCTTAAAAGTGCATCATGAACAATTTTTTGCTTAATTTTTTTTTTATTTTCCTCCTCTAAAACCTAGGTGCGTCTTATGGTCCGGTGCGTCTTATAGTCCGAAAAATATGGTAATTGCTTTTCTAATATACTTTAATTAGAAGTTAATCTAAATTTATCTAACTGGGGTGTGTTTGTATGTGTGTATATATTTTGTTTTTTTTTACCAACTTCCTGTTTGATAACATTTAGTTTGAAAATCCCCAGTGCATCCTGGGATATGAAGACGGACGTGATCAGGGAGCAGAGGCTGCGGTCCCTGCTGCTGCCTCTTTCCCCACCCTGAATGAAGCGTCATCAGTGATGCCTGTTTCAGGGGATGGGCTAGTCCCTGCTACTCTGCGCATGTGTCGGTTGTCAATTCTAACTCTCAGTGGCTCAGCAGGATCTTGTCACTGTGCAATATTCTTTTTAATGCACAGCGTCAGGGATTCCTCAGAGACGGCACCGTGGAGATCACGCAATATCTCACCCCGCCATCACTGTGTCACGGATTTCGTCCGGAATCGCGAGCACACGATCCAGATTACTCGACAGTTCAGCAGTTTTTGGGGATTGCGAATCTCAAGAATGCTACCTCCCGGAAGCTAAAATACGATAAATGAGGGGCCCGGTGAAGAAAGCCATAGCAAATTCGGTCATGTCCCTTGGAGGTGCAATGTACCTGTTGGGTACCCTGATATCGTGGGTTCTGTGAGCACAATACCATTCCAGGGTTTTACAGTGGGATCTGCTACATAATGTAGTTTCTCTTAAGGGGTGCTTGGAAGGGAAGATGTCCTTATTAGTGTTGAGCCAACCCCGTAGTGTTTGGGTTCGGTTCGTCAAACACCGGGATGTTTGTGGAACTGTTCGTCGAACACCGTTAAAACCAATGGCAGGCAAACAAAAACACATAGAAACACATAGAAAACACCTTCAAAGATGTCCAAAAGCTGACAAACTGCTCAGAAGACACTCTCTTTTAAAAAAAAAAAGCCGGCCGGCTATTCAGCAGCGGCATACAACGGTACCCAACAATTTAGACAAGAAGAAATAGAGCATCACACATAGATTAGATAGATAGAAACATGTCAGTCACATATATAAGAAGTACAGTGACAGTGTTGGTTACTGTACTTGTCATTTAGTGTTAAAGGATTTATTAAAAAAAAATATTAGTGTTTTCATGCACCGTCTCTTTAAAAAAGCCGGCCGGCAATTCAACAGCGGTACCCGACAATTTATAACAGAAAGAATAGAGCATCACACATAGATTAGATAGATAGAAACATGTCAGTCACATATATAAGTACAGTGATAGTGTTGGTTACTGTACTTCAGAGACACTGCAGAGCGCAAGCATGCCTGCGCTCTGCAGTGTCTATGAAGGATGGCATGCTGGATGGCAGCACTCACCTGTGATCCAGCCTGTCACCTCAATGCCATCCCAGCATGGGAGAATTCTCCTGCTCAAGCGCTGAGCGCTGAGAATTTTCCCACGCTGTCAGTGACGTGCATGAGGTGAGCTGAGTTCTTTGGACATGAGCTCACCTCATGCACGTCACTGACAGCGTGGGAAAATACTCCTGCACTCACCGCATGCGCAGGAGAATTTTCCCACGCTGTCAGTGACGTGCATGAGGTGAGCTGAGTTCATTGGACATGAACTGGGCTCATCTGGATGCCGTCACAGCCAGACACTGAGGAGCGCAAGCATGCCTGCGCTTCTTAGTGTCTGCCGCATGGCAAGCTGGATGGCAGCGTTCTGCTGCGGTCCAGCCTATCATGTGAATGTAGCAGAGCTGAAGCTGTCGTGGGAACCATGGAAAGGTAAGGATGATGTTGCTTTATTATTTTACTTTTATTGCAGGAGATTGTTGGCTTCAGCTGGAATGGGCATGATGGTAAGTATGGTTTAATTTAGAACAATAAAGAATTGTGTGTTTATTTCAATTAAAGGACTTTATTCTGGGTGTTTGTGTCTTTTTGTAACTTTGACTATGGGGTTAGTAATGGGGGTGTCTTATAGACGCCTCTCCATTACTAACCTGGGCTTGATGTCAGCTGGCATTATAAGCTGACATCAACCCCAACCCTATTACCCCACTGCTACCGCTACAGGGCAGTGGGAAGAGCGAGGCTAAGTGCCAGGATTGGCGCATCCTATGGATGCGCCATTTCTGGGGCGGCTGACGGCTGTTGTCTCTAGCCTGGGAGGGGGCCAATATTCATGGCACCCTTCCTGGGCTATTAATATCAGCCCCCAGCTGTCTGCCTAGCCTTTGCTAGCTATTAAAATAGGGGGGACCCCACGTCATTTTTTAGGGGGTCCCCCATTTTAATAGCTAGTAAAGGCTAGGTATTCAGCTGGGGGCTGATATTAGTAGCCTGGGAAGCTCCATGGGTATTACCCCCTTCCCAGGCTTCAAACATCTGCCCCAGCCGTCTGCTTAACCACCGCTAGTGACTAAAATTATGGGGAACTCCACGCCAATTTTTTTTTTAATAAATCCTTTATTTTGACACTAAATGACAAGTACAGTAATCAACACTGTCACTGTTCTTCATATATATGTGACTGACATGTTTCTATCTATCTAATCTATGTGTGATGCTCTATTCTTTTTGTTATAAATTGTCGGGTACCGCTGCTGAATTGCCGGCCGGCTTTTTTAAAGAGACGGTGCATGAAAACACCAATATTTTTTTTAATAAATCCTTTAACACTAAATGACAAGTACAGTAACCAACACTGTCACTGTACTTCTTATATATGTGACTGACATGTTTCTATCTAATCTATGTGTGATGCTTTATTCTTTCGGTTCTAAATTGTCGGGTACCGGTGTATGCCGCTGCTGAATTGCCGGCTTTTCATGTTTCACTGTGAGCACTGTTCCCATCAATTTGGGCAACCACTGTAATGCCACAACCACCATGGCTGTGGCATTACAGTGAGTGGCAGACAATCCCTGCATGATTGGTGCTCTAAATAGCACCAGACATGCAGGACACGCTTTTGGTGCACGAACAGTTATCGAACATAACCTCGAACAGCCGAATTTTTTGCAAATCGTTCGCGTTCTTTGAACGACTCGAACACCGCCCAAAACAGCTCGAATTTGAGATTGGCGAACAGTTCTAGTCGAACACCGCTCATCTCTAGTCCTTATCACCCCGGTCAGTAAAATCTTTATAGAGGTTAGGCTCATCCTGCCACCAATCTCGAGGGGTTCCCTGGGTACTTGGGGTCACTAGCACAATTACCACAGATGCGAGTCCCAGAGGGTGGGGAGCCCAGGGGACCTGGTCAGATATCGAAAAGGGTCTTTCCTCCAATGCAAAAGAACTTCTGGCGGTAGACAAGGCGGTGAATAATTTCTTACCTTTCCTTCAGGGCCAGAATGTAAAGATCCTCTTGGATAATCTAGTTGCGATAGCATATGTGAACCACCAGGTGGACACATGGTCAAGATTGCTGATGAGTGACAGATCATCTCTTCCAGATTACAGAAAGTCACCTCCTTTCCCTGATGGCCCTCCATATAAGGGAAAAAGAAAACACCAGAACAGATTTCCTAAGCTGCTATCCTCTGATGCAAGGGGAATGGGAACTAAATCAAGGAATTTTTACCCAAATAGCCGAAGATGGGGGGGTGGGGGGCCCTCCGGTCAGGTAGATCTGTTTGCCACAAAACTAAATCGGAAGACAAAGATCTTGTGTTCCCTAAATCCCCTAGCTGTGGATGCTCTCCTGATACGTTGGGATTTCAGCCTGGCGTATGCCTCCCCCTGGTTGGCTCTTCTTCTCATAGTCATAAGAAAGATCAGGGAGGACAAGGCCAGGGTTCTGCTGATCGCAGCCTTTTGGCCCAGGAGGCCCTGGTTCTCATGCCTGAGGAGCATGTCCATCTCCGATCCTTGGGTTCTTCCAGAGATTCCGTATTTCCTCAAGCAACTGGCCTCCACTTGACGGTGTGGAACTTGAAAAGACACTGCTAAATCGGAAACGTTTTTCCCAAGGTCTAGTAACCATCCTGATGCACAGCTGAAAACCTGGGGTTGATGGGGGAGGGGAAGGCGCCAATAGGAAAAATCTTGGCGTTTTTACAAAAAGGTCTTGAACTAGGGTTATCCACCAGCACCCTTAAAGTTCAGGTTTCTGCCTTGGGTTCCCTATATAGCTGTGATCTAGCTGGTAACTACTGGGTTTCTCAGTTCATTAAGGCAGCTTTTAGATCTAGACCTATTATTAAAAGCAGCTTGGTTCCCTGGGATTTAAATTTGGTTCTAAAGGCCTTGACTAGCTCGCCGTTTGAGCTAATAGTCAGCAACCCTTAACTCCCTCTCCCTTAAGACCGCTTTGTTAATAGCTTTAACCTCAGCCAGGAGCATTAGTGACAACCAGGCCCTGTCTATGGCCTCGCCGTTTACTCAAATTCTGGATGATAGGCAGGATCTAGTCTAAAAATCACTCTCTCTCTCCCTAAGGTAGCCACTCGTTTCCACAGACTTCAGGAAGTCCTCCTACCCTCCTTTTGTCCAAATCCTAGTAACCAGAAAGAGGCGGAGTTACATACGTTAGACGTGAGGAAATGTGTGGTTAGGTACCATTCAGTTACCAAAAGCTATTAAAGATAACTCTTTATTTATATCCTACCAAGGGGCTAGAAAACGGTCTAATGTCACAAAGTCCACCATAGCTAGATGGAATAGGGAGGCCATTTCTCTAGCATATACATCTAGCGGCAAGGAAGTGCCAGGAGGGTTGAAGGCTCAGTCCACCCGGGCTGTGGTGACCTCCTGGGCTGAGAAGACAGGTGTCTTGATTAGAAGACATATGTAAGGCTGCTACCTGGTCCTGTCCCTCTACATTCCATAGACACCCCCATATCTAACCTATATAGTATCGGCTGACCTCACCTTTGGGAGAAGAGTGTCCCAGGCTGTGGTCCTTCAATAGATTACTTCATCCCTGTAATTCTCTCGTGGTGCTGTCATGGTCGACCGATAAAATCTTAAGTTACTTACCGGTACTGGGATTTTTCGGAGACCATGACAGCACCCTTACATTCCCTCCCTTCACGTTTGTGGGAGCACTCCCCTTTTATAAATTATAATCTCACACTCAATAGGTGTCGTGTGGTATGGCAACTTTGTGGTTGTTTGCTGTGTTCATTAACCTGGCGGTCCTCTCAGTGCTCTGTAATCCAAACTGAGGCGGGAGAGAGGCGGCGCCCTTTTAAGCCTGTAGGTTTCCTCTCCTTGGTGGGCGGATCCCCTCTCTCGTGGTGCTGTCATGGTCTCTGAAAAATCCCGTTACCGGTAAGTAACTTATGACTATTCATTTGATGGAGCAATCAAAAAGTTGTACCCCAAAATGGTAAGTATTAAAAACGGTCTTAGAAAATTGAAACATGAGCCAAACAATTTGTTTGCAAAGTTTAGAATTTTTTAAAAGCAGTGAAATGTTTTTGTTTTTTTCTCTTCTGCACCATTTCACTTTATTTGGAGTTCATTACCTTTTTTTTCTATATCTTGCACAGTAAAGTGAATGGTGTCATTCAAAAATACTGTAATTTTGTACCACAAAATACACCTCAACCCTGCTGTATTGAATAGTGTCTGTGTTATTCACTATATAATATGTTGTTTTTTATGGTATACTCATGTATAGTGACTGGTGATGATCGAGCGTGTTCTATGAACCCCTTCGGCGAGCACGCTGTCTAACAGCCGTGACACTTGCAGGCACGGCGACATTAAAAGAAAGGCCGAGCATGCCAAAATACTCAGCGAGCACCCGAGCGTGCTCGCCAGAGGGGTTGATAGAACACACTCGATCATCACTAATAGTGACCAGATACCTCTAAGGAATCTTTTTTACTGGTGCTTGAAGTGCAAATTTTTGTAGTGCTAATGATTAGCTAGTATGCAACTATGTGAACTGCAATTGCCATTTAATAATTTAAGGGAATCCATCAGATATACCCCTCCCTCCAATTCCCTTTCATGACCATGCAGGATTTGGAAAGCTAAATCCATAGACACCTCTATATCTTTTATCTGTTGCTGCATTTCTGAGTGTTCTGGGTGTAACGGAGCACTTACCGAGCCTCAGCCTTCCAAGGTTGCTTCCCTGCCCAGCACCAGCCTCTTTATCTTGATTGATAGCTTACTTTCTGATTTTCCTTGCTTGGTGCCTGACGTCCCAAAAAACTGTGAGCTATCATTGACACTGAGGCTAAGTTCCCACCACGAGCTTTCAGTGAGCTTTTGATGTTACAGATTTAAAGAAAAAAAAACCAAGTAACCTATTTTACTTAATAGGTGCAGGAATGCTGTAGAAAATCTGCAACATCGAAAACTCATCAAAAGCGATGGGAACGTAGCCTAAAGAGAACGGATGCTTGCTGTGGGAGATAATCTCAGGAGACAGAGACTTAACTCCTCATTTGCATGTGAACCAAAATTCTAATTACTTAGGAGTGCAGCAACAGGTAGAAGATATAAAAGTGTCCATTGGTTTAGATTTACATTTCAAAGGCCTGCATGCCCACATCTGGGGTCAAACAGATTTCCTTTTAAAATTAGTGTATTGCTTTGAACTGGAGCTATTGCTCAATCAGTAGCGCCACACACAGTCACAAGGTAGCCCTAGCCTAATGGAGCACCATAGACACTAGCACTGGGAACTTTCCCTCCGTACACGCAAAACATACACAAAAAAAAGCAATTTGGCACGTTATTAATTATTTATGTAGATTTATAGAATGAAATGTTGGATCTCGTACGAGCTCGATCCTTGTTTTTCACAGAACTCATATCTATTATAGTCTAGGGCTGTTCACATATTTCTGCGGATCGCATATTTTTCACCGAAACACGTTGACCTGTCGGATTTTGATCCAAATCAAAGTTTAGAACTTCTCGGATGCAAAACAAAGCTGATGAAAATCGGTCTTTTTTTTTTTTTTTACCTACAAGAGAAATCACTGTGGTCTGAATGAGGCCTTACTCTATTATTTATTTTTTAAGCAGCGTTCATTCCAGGCTGCTGTACACATGAAGAGGGTTTACACACATAAAATACATATATAAAACACAGAAACAAGCTAACCTTGACAGACTAGTATGGAGGGGGACACTGCCACCACGAGCTAACAGTGTGGATTCTGGGGTCTCGCTCCTTCCCTCAGGGTGTATTCCAAAAGCCGCCTCCAATAAGCAAGTTCTGGACAAGCTGCAGGTGGAGAGGGAGCCCGGATTACGGTGAAGGCCCAGACTGCGTCTCTGTTTTACACTTAGGAGGGAAAGAAGTAACTCCTGAACCTGATCCACACTCCGGTGAGTGTGACGTTTCTTCTTGATTTGTTTCTCTGTGCTCTTGTTGCAGATGTTCAGATACTGAATGAGTTATACAAAATGCAGCAGCTGCAATAATAATAATAATAATAATTTATTATTTTACAGGGTGGGCCATTTATATGGATACACCTAAATTAAATGGGAATGGTTGGTGAGATCATCTTCCTGTTTGTGGCACATTGGTATATGGGAGGGGGAAAACTTTTCCAGATGGGTGGTGACCATGGCGGCCATTTTGGATCCAACTTTATTTTTTCAATGGGAAGAGGGTCATGTGACACATCAAACTTATTGAGAATTTCATAAGAAAAACAATGGTGTGCTTGGTTTTGACGTAACTTTATTCTTTCATGAGTTTTGTACAAGTTTATAACCACTTATAAAATGTGTTCAAAGTGCTGCCCATTGTGTTGGATTGTCAATGCAACCCTCTTCTCCCACTCTTGACACACTGATAGCAACACCGCAGAAGAAATGCTAGCACAGGCTTCCAGTATCCGTTGTTTCAGGTTGATATCACCAACCATTCCCATTTAATTTAGGTGTATCCATATAAATGGCCGACCCTGTAGATCTCACACTGTTTTTTTTTTTTTATATACGCTCATAAGAGCTATCCAATATTTTAAAATTGAAAGAGTTTGCTCTCAGATTACAACTTATCGCTTTTCTACAGAATAGATTGCTTGCTAATAGCTGGGGGACCCATCTCTGGGACCCCAATCACAGGAAATCAGGTGCACGAGCCATATTACGCCAATGGATTGGCCGATGAGCGTGTGCACTGCTGCTCCACTCAAAGTGTAATGGGCTGCCGGAGATGGCTGAATTCAGAGCTCAGCTATCTCCATCAGTCCCGTAGACAATGGCACCACTCCATTAAAAAAGGGGATGTGAGACATCTGTTCTTCTGATCATTGGAGGTCCCGCTTGTCAATCCCCCCACAGAATAGCCAAAAAGTTACGATCTTGGCACAGCCTATTTAAGAATGCTATAGAAAAAAAACCACCAGCTCACCCACAGTGGCTCTCGGCGTGCTGAAGCCCGGAGATCGTGTGGCCACACGTGTGTAAATCACAGGAAAAAGAAAAGGAACTCCAGCTCCATAAAATCCATCTTTATTATTTCATCTTTAAAAGTCCATTAATCCACAAGGTTCAAGTGAAAAATTTTTGCAACATAGCAACATGTTTCCAACGCTCAGCATTCTTTGTCCATCTACATACGAAATGACTCCCCTCACATTTATACATGGTTATTTAAGAATGCGCCTTGTATCCATCAATCCATATTTGTCCAACATGTTTCCCTTTTAACGTTTTTGTACTTTTGTAGGGTCATGTTGATTTTAGCTACGAAGTTTCAAGGTCCCTTTCTGCTTGCCAAGGTGAATTATTGGTGGTCGTCGCAAATGAGGTACTTTTCCTTAGTGACGCTGTATGTAATTATAATGCATATGCTACCTGTAGGGTAGATATAATTTATGATATACTGATTACTTCTTTATTCTTCCAGATTTATTGTACACTTGCATCTATACTCTTATTAGATTCTGATTATATAAAGACAGAGACTCTGATTCCAGCCATGTGTCAATAACTGGCTGCTTGTTTTAGTTTTATCACTCAAGGACTAGTAAACCTGCTACCATGTAGTCCTCCACATTAATGAGCTCTATATATAGCCCCACCCGCACCACTGATTGACAGCTTTCTGTGTACCCTGTGCATAGGTAGAACATCTGCAGCTAATAAAGGGAATTTATCAACACTGCATCAAGCAGCTCGGTAAGTGACACATCGCTGGAATCCAGGAACCACGGGTTTACCGTAACTAGAGGGGCCAGAAGACTGCGACGTCTGAGCTCCTGCACTGATTAGAAGCACTTCACTATCATATTAAACCGTGAAGGTTTCTGCTAGCAGTGCAAAGGTTAATCTGTTCAGTTGAGAGCTGCTAGAGCTTTCCAGCATTGATGGTCTCAGCTGTTCAGTGTTGGCCTCTCGCCTCTCCTATATATACTCGCTTCTGGCAATCTTGGATTGCCAGTGTTAGATTTATGCTGCCTAGTTCTGGAGTCAGAGGTGTTGGTTGTTTTGAAGAGGCGTTTGTGTGTTAACCGCTGTCATTGCCAGAGACATAAGGAGACACTCCAATTTGCAGGGGGCCTGGGGTCAAGGGCCCCTAGGTTTGAGTTAACTGAGGAACCCATGCTGTTGGGTGTGGCGACTTGTTCTGTTGGTCCAACTGTAGTTTGGCGGAAAGGGGGAGTGTGTGTGTGTGTGTGTGTGTGTCTTTCCTAAATTCCTAAACACCCACCAGAAAACTAAGGCGCCCGAGTTGCGGGGTGAATTAGCAACTCGGGGGTGTACTTATTTCCTCTGTGGGTAGGTCACAATTTTTTTTTTTTTACCGTCCAAGATCCATCTTGGCAAAAGTATGGTGGTAATTTCTGCCTTTCTGGACAGTGGGGCGGGGTTTATTTTGATCGACGCTAGGTTCGATCAGGACCTCAAACCTCATAAATTTTCTGGCTCAACACCCATAATCGCCATTGACTCTGCACCCTTGAGCTAGGGGTATTTTACTCTTGTCGCTCGTGTGCTACATCTGCAGGTAGGGGCCTTGCACTCAAAATTTATTGACTGTTATGTGCTAGAGGGCTTGCCCTCTCCTGTGGTCCTTAGACTACCTTGGTTTACGCTGCACAATCCTGTGGTAGGTTGTGTGCCCACTTTATCTTTTAAGCGTTTCCGCAGCGGCAATTCCATTGCAGAAACGCTTAAACGCTTGGTAGAAGGTCTGCAATGTTCCCCAATGATAATCCGCATGTGCTGTGCACATGCTGCGGAAATTTCCGCTGCGCATTATCAGTGCGTAAAAATCCGCAGCACTACCAGTTATTTTGCGTAATCGCGACGTTTTACCTCCATTGACTTGCATTGAATCGCTTAATATCCGCATGACTACATGTGCACATGCGGATATTAAGCGATTCAACGTGCGGATGGTACCCGGGTCTGGAGAAGAGGAGACTCTCCTCCAGACCCGGGTACCATGGTACCTGTAAAAAAAAAAAAAAAGACAAGAAAAAAATACATTATACTTACCTTGTGATGGCCCCCGGTCTTTTCTCCGCTGAGTCGAGTCTCTTGTACGGCTCGTCGGCGGTCGCGTGACCTGTCACATGACTAAATGACGTCATGGAAGGTCCTTTCACACCACCGTGAGCCATACAAGAGACCAGGGGCCATCAGAAGGTAAGTAAAATGTTTTTGTTTTTTGTTTTTTTTTTACCATTTTTAATCTTTTTTCTTCAACTATTAACTTGGTCACACTATATAAATCCATGCCGGTTGCATGGATTTATATAGTGTGACCAAGTTGTCAAGCACTTTCCAAGTGATGCTAAAATCGCTTGGAAACCGCTTGACAACCCGCATGCGGAAATGCATGTGAAAAAACGCTTCACTTACGCATGTCCCTGGCAGGAAAAACACATGTAAAATCCGCATGCATTTTTTCTGCCAGGGAGATGCAGAAACGCTCAGGAAAAATCCAGAGCATTTCTGCATCGTGGGCACTTAGCCGTAGACTGGCAGACTCGGGAGGTGGTAAAATGGAGCGAGTATTGCCAAGAACACTGCTTGGTCACTCGGATAGCCATGGTGGGTCTGATTTCAGGAATGTGTTTTCTGAACAGGGGTGTCAAGAACTTCCACCCCATCATCCTTATGATTGCGTCGGTAATATTATTCCTGGGGCCAAGCTGCCAAAAAAGCAGGTTATATAATATCTCTGGTTCAGAGAGGCAGGCCATGAAAAACTAGATCACTGAAAGTCTACCAAAGGGCCATATAAGACGTTCTTCATCTCCCGTTGCAGTGGGGTTTTTCTTTGTCAAAAAAAAAAAAAGACTAGGGGTTGCGCCCCTGCCTTGATTTTTGTGAGTTTAATCAGATCACGGTCTGAGATGCATATCCTCTCCCTCTCATCCCAGACCTCTTTAGAAAACCATTTGGCTCCTACAATTTGATTAAACTAGACCTCAGGGGGGCTTATAATCTCATTCACATTGAGGAGATGAGTGGAAGACGGCCTTCAATACTCCTGAGGGGCACTATGAAAACCTTGTGATGGCATTTGGGTTGACTAATGCTCCCATTTTTACTCATCTGGCATGTAGATCACAACAAACCCATCTTGATGACATAATGGTAGACTCCATACTAAATAAGGAGGGAGTCACTGACTGTGGTGGCCCCTCCCCGGGCCATGGCGATTGGTGACCCCCCCCTTCGCTGCCCCTTACTGACCAGTGATCCTGAAGCCCCCAGAAGGATCCAATGAAGCGAAAGGGACGGCTGCTACAAGCCGTCCCATGGATACATAAACACCGGGACATCCCACGTTACTTCCTTTCTTTGCTGGTCCTGGAGTCGAACGTCATGGAGATTTCAGGATCAGGTCAGATTGCTGAGGCCCTCCAGGCTGGGTTTGCACATGGGGGCGAGCGCTGGTTACAGGCTCTCATGTCGGGGCTCAGCGCTCATCCCCCTGGCCCCAGCTCTAAATCCCCAGATCACCCTGTCCCTGGCCCTCAACCCCTTATGGGAACATCATATTCCCCAGTCCCAGTCCCCTCACCACTTGGGCCTACTCACCCACTCCAATTGCCCACGGTACAATGGTCCCCTCCACGGCGGTCGGGTCATCTGGAACAGGGGGCTGCATTACTTCCGCGGCTTGGTCCCGATCCCCTTCCTCACCCGATCGCCGCATCCGCACAACTTTACAGTGTTCATCGGGCCACTCAACCCGGGGCGGTAGGCGGCTGCGGTAGTGCTGCGGGCGCTCGCTGACTCGGGGAAGCGGGCAGCCGTGGCGGTCCGGTGGCCGCACGCCAGTGGGGAAGGGCGCGCAGTGACAGCAGGGCGGCCGGCGCGCGCCGGCGTGGGGTTGGGGGGTTCCTCTCTGCGGTCGCGCGCCGGAGCAGGGAAGCGGGCGCGTGACTCCACTAGGCTGGAGAGGCATGTTGGGGGAGGCGGAGCTGGAGGGCAGGAAGCGCTCGATGCGCATGTACAGGGCGCGTGTCCGCCCCACGTGACCCCACAGGTCACGCCCCCCAGTTCAGAATGCTGCGGGGCGGAGCAGGAAGCTGAAGCTAGTGCGGCGGTGGACCCTGCGCCTCACTTACTGCGGGCGCAGGGCTCCTCTGCACTAATAAATGAGTGCGGGCTGTCTTCCATGTCGGCGGCGGGCACAGAGGGGATTCAGGTCTCCTGCCTGCCACCGGCACTGGAGACAGCACACAGCCTGTTGTTCCCCACCCCCGTTAACACTCCTGTCCCGCATCCTGCCGAGGAGCGCCCTGGAGGGCGGAGGTCCAGCAGGCACTCCCGTCCTCCAGAGCGCTTTAGGCACAGCACCCCGAAGCCTCACAGAAGAAGCTGCGGGCCACTTAGTAACCATTCCCCGCCCCCTCAACACACAGCAGGGGCTGTGGCAGAGCAGAGCTCCGGACAGGAATCCTCTGCCGGGGGCTGTGCTCTGCTTCTCCCCCAAACAATCCCCCACAGAAAAACTCCTATTAAAAATAAAAGAAAAAGTTCCCAAAACAGAACACGTGACACTACACATCCTGGGGACATTGCGGCCCCTGTAATCACCGCAGCCCATCCAGCGCCCAGTCACAGTATCAATACCCCCCTGATGGACACGATGCGGAGCCTAAACACTTCAGCGACCATCCTCGCCTCCCCCATATACCCCTATAATAGCGCAGCGAAGCACGTGCTTGACTCCGTTATAGCATCGCCCTGGCCACAAATAGCACCGACATGTCCCGGCGGGACACATGTAAACTGCGCAGAACCCCCCATATACCCTTAGGGACACAGAGACTCCAGGCGTACTCACTCTAGGTGAACTCGCTGTAGTTCCTCCGACGACAGATCTACGCCATCGCACACAAGTCACCGACGAAGGAAGCGGTCGTCACAAGCAAAGTGGAGATCGGCATCCCACAGGACGGGTCACAGGTCGCGGTCCTCAAGGTGGCGCTCACCATCCTCTGCATCAGAGATGTCGAGCCCCAACGATCCCGTCCTCCGGGGGACAGAAACGATACAATGGCACCCTCCAGAGCTTACAGTCTGCACGATACAACGATTTCACGCAGGTCTAAGAGCAGAGGCACGCCGCTCACCCCGAGCGAGACAGGTGTCAGAGTCCCTCCACACATCGGAGTCCCTCCTCCAGCCGCAGGAATGGGTGCGTGCAATATAAGTATAACTGAAATGGGAAATAGTAACACCAACTTAATAGCGGCCCTTAAGGCCATAGTCGAACAACTATCCGTGCCACCAGGCGCTATACATAATTCTACTAAAACAACTCCACCATTAGCCAGCGTACACAAGGACGCATTCTTTTGCAGGATAAGCCCAATGGGCTCACACATAGACGAGGAAACCAGAATTAAAATATGGAATAATGACTACATCGACATTTGGTCACTTGTAACCGCTGACCAACATACTATAGACAAAGAGAAAAGGATAGCCGACAGACCATTCAACAGAAATAGACAAAAGGTCGCGAAGACAATGAGTAACTGGTTACAGGCGTTTTCTGCGCTGGGTTGCATCATGGGCCAAAAGCATCCGGAACGCTGCTCGGAACTATTCATATACCAGGATACGGTGTATAACTCGTACAAAGCCCACGGCGGTTCAGCATGGTGGCACTACGATGAAGAGTTCCGGAGGCGGTTGGCCCTGCAACCACAGCTAGGCTGGGGGGTAAAAGCTACAGACATATGGTTGCGATTAATGCTGTTACAGAAACACCATCCCTTTCCAACAACGGCTACTGGACAACAGGCAACAGCAGGCCAAAATTCAGTGGTAGTACGTAGACCAGGGGCCTGCTGGCAGTACAATGAGGGACGCTGTCGTTTCTACGCCTTATGCAGATACAAACATGAATGCTCAGCCTGGGGTGCAGCCCACCCCGCGGCAAGATGTTCTCATCCCGCAAGCAAATTATCAATTAAACTCCCACAGTCAGAATCCAAGGACCCCGGTGAGCGTAAACGCGATGGGCCCCTGGCTAGACCAATATCCTAAGAAAGACGCAGCGGGGCAGTTACGTTTTGGTTTCACATACAGTTTTTTCCTCCCTTTCAAACTTAATAAATCACCCACCTTTGCAAATAACCTTAAATCTGCAAAAGAGCACCCTGAAATACTTAGGCAAAAAATACAAAAAGAAGTAGCTCTAGGCAGAGTGGCGGGCCCTTTCCCAACCCCATCATTCAGTAACATAAGAGTTTCCCCTCTGGGAATAATCCCCAAAAAAGAGCCAGGTTCATTCCGGCTTATCCATCATTTATCTTACCCAAAAGGAGAGTCTGTAAATGACGGTATTTCGTCTGAAGACGCCTCGGTCTCCTACGCGTCTTTCGACAGAGCAGTAATGTTAGTACGCTATGCGGGGCCCGGAGTGCTGCTCGCTAAATCCGACATAGAATCCGCCTTTCGCCTACTACCGGTGCACCCAAATTGCTACCACCTGCTGGGATGCCAAGTGGACAATGAATACTTCTACGACACTTGCCTCCCAATGGGTTGTTCAATATCTGTTATTACTTCGAACTATTCAGTTCCTTCCTAGAATGGGTGTTGAGGTACAAAACCGGCAATAGGTCCGTCACACATTACCTAGATGACTTCCTATTCGTCGGACCCAAAGACTCAAATCAATGCCAATCATTACTTAACGAATTCACAAACATCTTTCAATGGTTTGGAGTCCCATTGTGCCCTACAAAAAACATAGGCCCCACAACAAAGCTATCGTTCTTAGGCATCGAAATCGACACCACAGCAAGGTTATTCCACCTCCCAACAGAAAAAATACAAAAAACACTGCACCTCATCGAGGGATTTTGCACAGTACGGAAAGTAACACTACAACAGATGCAAGTGTCACTAGGTCTCCTCGTGTTCGCGAGCCGGGTGATGCCAGTCGGAAGGGTTTTCTCTCGTCGTTTATCCCTTGCAACAAAACGTGCATTAAAACCGAGTCATAGAATCAGAATCAGCAGGCAGCTTCGGGCGGACTTAGAGGTGTGGAAAACCTTCTTACAATCATTCAATGGTCACACGTTATTTATGTCAGCAGAACAGTCCAACATTGAACTAAAATTATTCACCGGGGCAGCAGAGGCGGGCGGATATGCAGCGATACTAGATAACTAGTGGTGCACAGGCTTATGGCCTCTGTATTGGTCTGAACAAGGGTTAACAAAAAAACAGACACTCCTGGAACTCTTCCCAATAGTGGTAGCCATAGAAATATGGGGCACGTACCTAGCGAACAAAAATATACGCTTCATAACAAATAACACCAGCCTAGCGCACTGCATTAATAAGATGGCATCATCGTTTCTCCCAGTGCTAGGCCTACTACGCCGGCTAGCATTCCTGTGCCTAAAACACAATGTATGGGTCCGCGCTAGCCACAATGTGGAGGGGGGATCTAACGCTGCTGCTAACGCTTTATCACAATTCAATTGGCAGGTTTTCAGAGAGCTCCTCCCCAACGCCCACCCGTCGGGCACCAGTTGCCCACCCTCCCTATGGGATCTAGTGGCGAACAGCTGATGCCATTAATCAGAGCGTCAGTCGCCCCGTCAACATGGAAAGCATACGGTAAGGCATGGGAAGACTGGATACGACTAGTAGCAGGCAGACGGGTTAACCAATGTGAACAAGCCAGACTAGATGTAACCATAGAATTTCTCCACCAGCTAATGATGAGGGGCATATCAGGGGCGTCAGCGCAGCGGTGGCTGACCGGAGTAGCATTTCATTTCCAACTACTGAATTGGGGAGATGTGACAAAAAGATTCATCATCAGTCAAGCCTTAAAAGGGTGGAAAAGAGGTCAGCCAAGTCAGGAGTGCAGACGTCCTGTGTCACTAAATCTGCTCTCAAAAATCATATCCCTAACACCATTAACATGCCACTCACAATTTGAAGCAACACTACTGTCTACTGCATTTGTGATCGCCTTTTTCAGGGCGCTACGCATAAGCGAATTAGTTCCTCGATCCAAAATCACCACCAGTGGAGGCTTATTACACCAGGACGTAGTCATAGCCAATAATGCAATACGCCTACGCATACGCAAATCCAAAACAGACCCAGCGGGCAAGGGCACTTGGGTGCTTCTAAAACCCACAAACAGTACACTGTGTCCGGTAACAATAGAAAAAACATATGCAGCCATCAGGCCACAAAGTAATTTCTTCCTATCACACATTGATGGAACTCCATTATCAAGATACCAGTTCCAATTTATATTTAATAAATGCCTAACATCAGCAGGGAACCACCCCAAAGATTACGGGACACACTCATTCCGCATAGGCTCGGCCACGGAAGCAGCTAGAGCAGGACTGTCAGAAACGGAAGTGCAGAGGATAGGCAGATGGCGATCCGCGTGTTTTGCGAGATACATAAGACAGGACTTGTTATCCTAACGTGGTTTGTTTCTTTTATAGGTGACGATAAGCCAACAGTGTGGGTGATAGGCCACTCGTACATATACTGGGCAGAAAAAAGGGCGACAGTCCGCCCAGGCGGGAGGAATATGGGGTTTCATGACACATATTTCAACTGGAGAGGTATTAGAGGCCTGCGATGGCCACAGGTACTAATGGAGGTAATCAACATAGGAAGAGAAGCAACAGGTCCGGTTATCTTAGTTATACACGCTGGGGGAAACGACTTCGGTCATTACAAGAGCGCAGAACTAATGGCAATAATGAAGCTAGACACTGAGTGCTTCAGAGCATTTTTTAGTAAACTAACTATAATATGGTCAGAGAGTTTGCCGAGAACGGTATGGCGAGGTGCGCGAGACAGTGCAGCCATCGAACGGACAAGGCGGCTAATAAATATTCGGATGGCAAGATTTTTAAAGGAAAGAGGTGGTGTAGTGATAAGACACCGAGAACTGGAAGGAGATAAAGCTGGCCTCATATGGCCCGACGGTGTTCATTTAACGGATATTGGACTGGACATATTCCTGTCAGGACTCCAGGACGGAGTGGAGCAAGCGTTAATGATGATGGGTGGGGGTCTGAGTCCTGCATACGAGTACGCAGGATCCTCCTTGGCCTGAAATAGAAAGGACATGTTGGAAAGTTACTCTTGTTGGCCAACTTGCCGGTGTGGAGACACAGGGCATGCTGCAACAAGAGGAATTATTTTTGGAAATAAAATGCCTTTCTAATGGAATGAGTTAAAGAGTTAATAAAGCTGTGACCGATCCTCACCCATCCAGTTGTAAGAGTTACATTATTGTATTGTTAAGGAAGGGGTGGCGGTAGGGGGGCTGAGCGTCGGGGTTTCGTTGGGGGTCCCCACAGTCTAATTTATTCACCTCGTATCACATCAGCTACATGTCAGGCAGGTCTTACAGATACACAAAGATAATACATTTCTCTGGTTTGACAAATAATTTATGTTCTCCATCAGGAGGTCCCTTTTTTGGGTTATTTCTTATCATTCACTGTTTTTGCATGGATCTGGCAAAAGTCCGGACGGTACTGGATTGGTATTATATTCAGGACTTAAAGGCATTACAAAGTTTTTTGGGTTTCGCCAGCTGCTACTGTAAGTTCATCAAAAACTTTTTGGTAGTGGCCAAACCTCTGATGGACGATTTTGCCAAATAATAAAATCTTAATTTTTTTTTTCTATTTTTCTTTCCAGTCTTGTAGCTAAACACAATCCAGCTAAGTTTTAAAATTGAAATGAAGTCCCTGTACCCCCCTCTCTAGGTGCTTCTGTACCAACTCCTCCCTGGTCCAGGACGGTCTCTGTATCACAGCCTCCATCAATAACCTATTGACACATGATTGTGGCAGCCCTCACGTGCTGGTATATCACGCTGCCAATAGAAATGGGAAGCGGCACAGAAATCACAAAATAAAGGCAGTGTTTGTGGTAATGCAAGAATCCAACAAGCAGAGTAGTCCACACGTCGTACAACAGCCCAACATGGATGATGAAAAGTAGTGACCAGCCCAGGGGATGGGGATGACTCGGTACCCGGGCCTTTGCCTGGCCTTGGGGATGTCGCGGTGGTCGGCTCCTGGGCCCATACCCTGGGGTCACTCTTTAAAAGGGTGGTTGTTTGTTCATTTTATGAAAGTTCGTGACGCCACCTGTGGTTTCTGATGATAATCACCAGCGCTGCGGCAGTCCACTGAGGCCGGTGATGAGGCAGCTCGATGGTATAGCTCCCCACAGGTGGATCTAGGCCTCAGGGCAGCGTATGCAAGGGGAATGCAGGACAGGCGAGACCCAGCCGGGTCAGAGCAAGAACGGGGACGGACACGGTAGTCACTTCAGTACCTTTTACTGATGGAAAGTCAGGCACATCCCGGAGCACTGTAGGGTGAAGGGTGCATATCAGGATCCTCCCCAATGAGCGGGTGTAGGGCCTCCTGTTTCTTGCCTCTGCGTAGTAAGTTTCTGACCTGCCTGGAGCTAGGCCTAACTTTGTCTCTGTCCTGCGCTGGCTGACCTTGTGGTAGGGCCTTTTCTTGGAGTACACGCTCCTCAGCTTGCGAGGCCTATGTGTCTCCTGGCTCTGTTACGTATCAGCACTCTAGCGATCCTGGGACCTGTAGTTCTCCAGGGATTCCGGTTATGCTTTACTGGGTCGTAGAGATCCCGGTAAGCTTCGGACCCAGTGTCCGGTAAATGCTTCAGGGTGAGCTAATTAAGCTCCTCTGCCCCCTATGTACTCACTCTCCACTCGCCTTCGGCCCCTCTCGGGGCCCTCACTAGGCTACACACACTGCAGCCGGGACACTGCTCTTCTTCGCCGCTCTCAGAGCGTCGGCACACTCCTAGCTCTCTATCCTGAGCTCTGTGAGTTCTAGTCTGGAATCACTCTACAGACTGTACTGAACTCTTTCTGCAGGAACTGCTAGGCTCTGGCTCGACTGCACTGAGTCCTTCTGTGTCTGAGCAGGAAACTGCTGAATCACTTTCTGGGCTGCCTGGCTCCACCTTCCCTTTATATATCCCTAACGGTCTCCCTCTGGTGGTCTGAGGTGGAAGGTGGAGGTGTGTGAATGCTTATGAGGGCCTCTTGTGGAGGAATCCATCAATGCACACTTCTAGGATCTGTGATACCAAGCGCAGCTGGGTGTCACCGCAGCGAACGTCGCGTCTTCAGGCGTCTGTGTAAGAACATCACATTTTTATTTTCCTCCCTGAATAAGCACCAAATGGAATAGCTGAATGCCAGGATACAGAGACCGGCGGGGGGCAGGGAGGCGCTGTCCGCTGGATTTTGTGCTGGTTTCACAAGCGGTCACCCTGCAGTTTTCTCTGAATTTGCTGTGGAGACTTTTCACAACACATCTAATAATTGTGAACCTTCCACCTCACATGTTTATTATCTTGTCAGCTGGGCGGGATGAAAGCCGGACAAGAATGATCCTTATTACATATAATGGCTGCACTGAGCGATGGGGAAAAGCCGCAGAGGACTGAGAGCAGAAGGGTAGAGGGGTTCCTCTTCCTCATAGGAGAAAGTCTACAGGGACCAGTACAGAAGCCGGTGCAGAAGGGGAGACAAGGGCTGAGCCACTTACACAGACAGAAAGCTGAGGAGAGGAGGACATGTTATTACTCCAGGATCCGCTCCATTCCTTCCCTATGTGGCATTCAAGCCCTGAGCTCGGCTTTTCTGGAGCCCCATAGAGAATGAATGGAGCTGCAGTTGAATCCTGACTTTCCACTCCTTCCCGATCAGACGATGGTTCGCAGCGGTCAGACCCCCACGATCAGTAAGTGATCACCGAGCCTGTGGATAAGTGATAACTTGTTTTCTTCAGACATCCCCTTTAAGCAATGGAGCATGCCAGCAGAGAAGGTGGGAGAAGGCGCTGGTTACAGGGGAGACTTTACCTCTGGAGGCCGCATATAGGATATGTGAGGGGCGGACACTTCCCGTATTCATCATTACTGAGCCCCCGCTCTGTACGGCTCTTATCTGAGCTGCAGGAGACGCAGCAGTTACTAATCAGCCGTTCTCCGTTCACTTGCAGCCGTCCGAGCTCTGCTGTGCCTGTTAGGGTTGAAGTGTAGCGCCCCGAGGGTTCGGCCGCTACAGGGGTATTGCACCTCTGCCAGAGGTGTGATATTCCACTCCCGGGTAAGGATGGAGTGTGGACCAGGGCTCAGTTAGCTGCATGCAGCACACACACCCCATTTCCGAGGGACAGCTCAACGGTGCTCCCACTAGACAGTAGTGCAGGCACGACCGATTATGTCCCTGCCTGGAGTGGGGAGGGCGGTGGAACACCCAGTGCTGTAGGGGCAGATAGGGGTTGGTTCCTGAGTGTAGGTAGGAGCCCACTGGTTGCTGGTCACCTGGGCTCATGGTTAGAGGGAGGTATAAAAGGTGGGCACCATCTTAGATCTAGGTTCTGTCCAGAGAGGAGAAGACAGGGAGTATAGGCTCTGTAGGAGCTCTACTCCAGGAGGGCCTAGTGAGAGGCCGAGGAGGAAGTGAAGGGGAGCTGTGGTGCCACCTGAGCCCAGCTCCATGAGAAGGGAGGAGAAGAAGGAACAGGAAAGACGGAGGAGAGACAGAGAAACAGAAGGGCTCAGGAACAAGAAGGTGGAAGGGACCCTAAGAACCCATGAGAATCCAGGGTGAAGGGTCAGGCAGATTAAGGGTACCGGATCCCAAGTTGGTGGAGGAGAAACAACCCTCAGCCAAAGACCGGTCGTCGTGATCATTTATTGGTGCGACACCTCATCAAACCTGCTAGGAAGGCACCATATAGGACAGTGGAGGACAGGGCCCACGTTTAACCGCACAAGTCCGCGGCAGCTGGACAGAAGTGGGTCACTGGTGAGGCAGGCCAGAGAAAGGAAAGAAGGGGGTCCTGTGCCATATTCCTGAGCTGCCTGGGAGTTGACCGAGCCCCTCACCTGGTGGACGCAGCACGGCTCGGGCGGTCACTACGTGCACAGAAGTGACCCGGAGTACCTGAACTGTGAGTAAAAGACATTGGACGTTGTTTGTGTGCTCTTTCGCTCCTCCAGCACTACCGGTACTGGGACTCTCACTACCATTACTCCCACCATCCACTACACTGCCCTGGGGCCGCACTCTTCCCGTGGGGAGTAACATCAGCTCCAGTGGACTGCCTTGCAGCAGCGGTTCCTAATAACCGCAATCCACGGGTGGCGTAGTCGGACATTATCTAAAGTACAGCAGCAGACTACCATTGGTCTGACCACCCTGAGCCGCGGGACCGGGCCGCCACTACTACTCCCAGAGTCTCCCTATTGCCCGGTTCCGCGTGCCCCACGGCCCAGGGGGCGAGTCAGAAGTTCGGGTCCTAGGAGGCATCGACTATGCAGCCTGCACAGCAGATCACAGCCCGGGCACCACGTCTCCGGGTAAATCTCCACCTTTTGAGTTACTTCTTGTGCAGCTGCCCCATGCAAGTTGCTCCGCTCTCCTCGGCCAGCTCCTGCTGAAGACTGAGCTCCTCTGCCCAATCTAGGAGCTCAATAGCCCTGATCACGTCAGTGGTAGCCCAGCGCTGCTGGATCAGATTTACAAATGGAAAACTAATCAGCCCTAGGCATTTCTAATATGTGCAGAGCAGGCGACATAAGTCTCACCGGCATCCTCATAGACCTTTGCTCAGCCGGGGTCTAATAGGAGCAGTAAGATGGCCGTCATGGGGTCTATTGTTAGATCTCGGCTGCCATAGAAACTCATCGGCACCATGATCGCGCCTCCCTCTCCTGTCTAAAGTGCCTAAATGCTGTGGAAGCCCCCTACTGTGTCATACAGTGGATTAAACTGCCAGGGTCAGGGTTGGCTCAACTGTCGGAGGCTGAGGCAGGAGCAGGAATGTGTTATACAGCCACAAAGTGTGTGTGTACACAGATATCTATCTCCTGAATGGAATTACTGCTAGATCTTCTGTACATAGAAATATGAGGTTCTTAGCACACATTTTGAGCAAATTGTGCGAGCCCATCTGCCAACGTCAAGGCGACCTCTTCAGATGGGTCCCTACACTAACACTACACTAACTTAGTAATTGGGACTAGTTTTTTTTATTGTTATTACCACCATTTTTACTATTTATTATTATTGCAATAATCCAATTAATTGTAACTGTTATAAAACTAATTAAAAAATTTAATTCAAATTTTTTTATTATTCTTGTGATTCTAATAATGGTATTACTAAAATCCCTATGCCTAAAGCTGTTGATCCAGAAGAAGGCAAAAACCCCAGGACACCTACCGCCAATTTGTGTCACGGGAAAAATTCCTTCTTGACCCCGGGAAAAGGCGATCAGTTCTAGGACCCTGGATCAAACCTAATAATGTTATTACAAGTTATATATTACACTAATTATTGTACTACTGGAGTTATTTTAATTTGTTTTTATAAATCTAACTATTTGATATGGTTATTATTAACATTGTGCTATCTTATTACAGTATTATTCTTCTTTCCTATCACTACTAATACTGCCCTATACCTACAGTGTTGATCCAGAAGAAGGCAGAAACCCCAGGACACCTTCAGCCAATTTGTGTCACAGGGAAAAATTTCCTTCTTGACCCTGAGAAAAGACGATCAGTCCTAGGACCCCGGATCAAACCTAATTATGTTACTAGTTATGTAATTACTATTACTGTACTAAATGTACTACTACAGTTGTTTTTAATATAGTTTTTTATATATTTTGTCTTATGTCCTGCTTTCTTATTAAAATACTACTCTAACTTTTCTATAACTATTTAATATTACAGTATTGATTGAACTACGTCTATAATTATTTTTATTTACTCTTTGTTCTTTCTATAGATATAACTAGTTTATATTTATTAATAATAATAACCTGATGTCTTATTACGGTATTATTCTTCTTTCCTATTGCTACTAATACTACCCTATACCTAGAGTGTTGATCCAAAAGAAGGCAAAAACCTCAGGACACCTTCAGCCAATTTGTGTCACAGCGGAAAAATTCCTTCTTGACCCCGAGAAAAGGCGATCAGTCCTAGAACCCTGGATCACACTGCTATTCTACCTACTACTATTACTATTGTTATTTTATTACTTTCTTACTATTATCACTAGTATTATTACTCAAATTACACTAATACTCATATACTACCACTATATAACTACTATCCTGCTATTATTACTTTGGTGGATTTATACTTACCAGCCGGTATTGCCGTATGATGTTATCGGCAGAGAGGTCCCAGTAGGATGGTCCACATGATGTTCCTCTTTCCTCTCAAATACCGGTTGATGTAATGGCGGACGTTGTTCTGGTTCTGCTTCTTCCTTTTTGTTGTAGGATCGATTGTTGTCTTTTCTGGCCTTTGGCCATCCCTTTCCCCCTAGGGATCTTAAGGTGCAGTTCTGTCCTCTTCGGTCTCCTCTTCGGTGGGACTCCTCTTCGGTGGGACTCCTCTTCGGTGGGTCTCCTCTTCGGTGGGACTCCTATTCGGTGGGTCTCCTCTTCGGTGGGACTCCTCTTCGGTGGGACTCCTCTTCGGTGGGTCTCCTCTTCGGTGGGTCTCCTCTTCGGTGGGACTCCTCTTCGGTCTCCTCTTCGGTGGGACTCCTCTTCGGTGGGTCTCCTCTTCGGTGGGACTCCTCTTCGGTGGGACTCCTCTTCGGTGGGTCTCCTCTTCGTTGGGTCTCCTCTTCGGTGGGACTCCTCTTCGGTCTCCTCTTCGGTGGGACTCCTCTTCGGTGGGTCTCCTCTTCGGTGGGACTCCTCTTCGGTGGGTCTCCTCTTCTGTGGGACTCCTCTTCGGTCTCCTCTTCGGTGGGTCTCCTCTTCGGTGGGACTCCTCTTCGGTGGGACTCCTCTTCAGTGGGTCTCCTCTTCGGTGGGACTCCTCTTCGGTCTCCTCTTCGGTGGGCCTCCTCTTCGGTCTCCTCTTCGGTGGGTCTCCTCTTCGGTGGGACTCCTCTTCGGTCTCCTCTTCGGTGGGTCTCCTCTTCGGTGGGACTCCTCTTCGGTGGGACTCCTCTTCAGTGGGACTCCTCTTTGGTGGGTCTCCTCTTCAGTCTCCTCTTCGGTGGGTCTCCTCTTCGGTGGGACTCCTCTTCGGTGGAACTCCTCTTCGGTGGGTCTCCTCTTCGGTGGGACTCCTCTTCGGTGGGTCTCCTCTTCGGTGGGTCTCCTCTTCGGTGGGTCTCCTCTTCGGTGGGACTCCTCTTCGGTGGGTCTCCTCTTCGGTGGGACTCCTCTTCGGTGGGACTCCTCTTCGGTGGGACTCCTCTTCGGTCTCCTCTTCGGTGGGTCTCCTCTTCGGTGGGACTCCTCTTCGGTCTCCTCTTCGGTGGGACTCCTCTTCGGTGGGACTCCTCTTCGGTGGGTCTCCTCTTCGGTGGGACTCCTCTTCGGTGGGTCTCCTCTTCGGTGGGACTCCTCTTCGGTTGGAATACTCTTCGGTGGGACTCCTCTTCGGTCTCCTCTTCGGTGGGACTCCTCTTCGGTGGGACTCCTCTTAGGTAGGTCTCCTCTTCGGTGGGTCTCCTCTTCGGTGGGACTCCTCTTCGGTGGGACTCCTCTTCGGTGGGTCTCCTCTTCGGTGGGACTTCTCTTCGGTCTCCTCTTCGGTGGGTCTCCTCTTCGGTGGGTCTCCTCTTCGGTGGGACTCCTCTTCGGTGGGACTCCTCTTCGGTGGGACTCCTCTTCGGTGGGTCTCCTCTTTGGTGGGTCTCCTCTTCGGTGGGACTCCTCTTCGGTGGGACTCCTCTTCGGTGGGTCTCCTCTTCGGTGGGTATCCTCTTCGGTGGGACTCCTCTTCGGTGGGACTCCTCTTCGGTGGGTCTCCTCTTCTGTGGGACTCCTCTTCGGTCTCCTCTTCGGTGGGTCTACTCTTCGGTGGGACTCCTCTTCGGTGGGACTCCTCTTCGGTGGGTCTCCTCTTCGGTGGGACTCCTCTTCGGTGGGACTCCTCTTCGGTCTCCTCTTCGGTGGGCCTCCTCTTCGGTCTCCTCTTTGGTGGGTCTCCTCTTCGGTGGGTCTCTTCTTCGGTGGGACTCCTCTTCGGTGGGACTCCCCTTCGGTGGGACTCCTCTTCGGTGGGTCTCCTCTTCAGTCTCCTCTTCGGTGGGTCTCCTCTTCGGTGGGTCTCCTCTTCGGTGGGACTCCTCTTCGGTGGGTCTCCTCTTCGGTGGGACACCTCTTCGGTGGGACTCCTCTTCGGTGGGTCTCCTCTTCGGTGGGTCTCCTCTTCGGTGGGACTCCTCTTCGGTGGGTCTCCTCTTCGGTGGGTCTCCTCTTCGGTGGGACTCCTCTTCGGTGGGTCTCCTCTTCGGTGGGTCTCCTCTTCGGTGGGACTCCTCTTCGGTGGGACTCCTCTTCGGTCTCCTCTTCGGTGGGTCTCCTCTTCGGTGGGACTCCTCTTCGGTCTCCTCTTCGGTGGGACTCCTCTTCGGTGGGACTCCTCTTCGGTGGGTCTCCTCTTCGGTGGGACTCCTCTTCGGTGGGTCTCCTCTTCGGTGGGACTTCTCTTCGGTGGGACTCCTCTTCGGTGGGACTCCTCTTCGGTCTCCTCTTCGGTGGGACTCCTCTTCGGTGGGACTCCTCTTAGGTGGGTCTCCTCTTCGGTGGGTCTCCTCTTCGGTGGGACTCCTCTTCGGTGGGACTCCTCTTCGGTGGGTCTCCTCTTCGGTGGGACTTCTCTTCGGTCTCCTCTTCGGTGGGTCTCCTCTTCGGTGGGACTCCTCTTCGGTGGGACTCCTCTTCGGTGGGACTCCTCTTCGGTGGGTCTCCTCTTCGGTGGGACTCCTCTTCGGTGGGACTCCTCTTCGGTGGGTCTCCTCTTTGGTGGGTCTCCTCTTCGGTGGGACTCCTCTTCGGTGGGACTCCTCTTCGGTGGGTCTCCTCTTCGGTGGGTATCCTCTTCGGTGGGACTCCTCTTCGGTGGGACTCCTCTTCGGTGGGTCTCCTCTTCTGTGGGACTCCTCTTCGGTCTCCTCTTCGGTGGGTCTCCTCTTCGGTGGGACTCCTCTTCGGTGGGACTCCTCTTCGGTGGGTCTCCTCTTCGGTGGGACTCCTCTTCGGTGGGACTCCTCTTCGGTCTCCTCTTCGGTGGGCCTCCTCTTCGGTCTCCTCTTCGGTGGGTCTCCTCTTCGGTGGGACTCCTCTTCGGTGGGACTCCCCTTCGGTGGGACTCCTCTTCGGTGGGTCTCCTCTTCAGTCTCCTCTTCGGTGGGTCTCCTCTTCGGTGGGTCTCCTCTTCGGTGGGACTCCTCTTCGGTGGGACTCCTCTTCGGTGGGTCTCCTCTTCGGTGGGACACCTCTTTGGTGGGTCTCCTCTTCGGTGGGTCTCCTCTTCGGTGGGACTCCTCTTCGGTGGGTCTCCTCTTCGGTGGGTCTCCTCTTCGGTGGGACTCCTCTTCGGTGGGTCTCCTCTTCGGTGGGTCTCCTCTTCGGTGGGACTCCTCTTCGGTGGGACTCCTCTTCGGTCTCCTCTTCGGTTGGTCTCCTCTTCGGTGGGTCTCCTCTTCGGTGGGTCTCCTCTTCGGTGGGTCTCCTCTTCGGTGGGACTCCTCTTCGGTGGGACTCCTCTTCGGTCTCCTCTTCGGTGGGTCTCCTCTTCGGTGGGACTCCTCTTCGGTCTCCTCTTCGGTGGGACTCCTCTTCGGTGGGTCTACTCTTCGGTGGGACTCCTCTTCGGTGGGTCTCCTCTTCGGTGGGACTCCTCTTCGGTGGGACTCCTCTTCGGTCTCCTCTTCGGTGGGACTCCTCTTCGGTGGGACTACTCTTCGGTGGGTCTCCTCTTCGGTGGGACTCCTCTTCGGTGGGACTCCTCTTCGGTGGGTCTCCTCTTCGGTGGGACTTCTCTTCGGTCTCCTCTTCGGTGGGTCTCCTCTTCGGTGGGTCTCCTCTTCGGTGGGACTCCTCTTCGGTGGGACTCCTCTTCGGTGGGACTCTTCTTCGGTGGGACTCCTCTTCGGTGCTTCTCCTCTTCGGTGGGACTCCTCTTCGGTGGGTCTCCTCTTCGGTGGGACTCCTCTTCGGTGGGACTCCTCTTCGGTGGGTCTCCTCTTTGGTGGGTCTCCTCTTCGGTGGGACTCCTCTTCGGTGGGACTCCTCTTCGGTGGGTCTCCTCTTCGGTGGGACTCCTCTTCGGTGGGACTCCTCTTCGGTGGGTCTCTTCTTCTGTGGGACTCCTCTTCGGTCTCCTCTTCGGTGGGACTCCTCTTCGGTGGGACTCCTCTTCGGTGGGACTCCTCTTCGGTGGGACTCCTCTTCGGTCTCCTCTTCAGTGGGCCTCCTCTTCGGTGGGTCTCCTCTTCGGTGGGACTCCTCTTCGGTGGGACTCCTCTTCGGTGGGACTCCTCTTCGGTGGGTCTCCTCTTCAGTCTCCTCTTCGGTGGGACTCCTCTTCGGTGGGACTCCTCTTCGGTGGGTCTCCTCTTCGGTGGGACTCCTCTTCGGTGGGACTCCTCTTCGGTGTGTCTCCTCTTCGGTGGGTCTCCTCTTCGGTGGGACTCCTCTTCGGTGGGACTCCTCTTCGGTCTCCTCTTCGGTGGGTCTCCTCTTCGGTGGGACTCCTCTTCGGTCTCCTCTTCGGTGGGACTCCTCTTCGGTGGGACTCCTCTTCGGTGGGTCTCCTCTTCGGTGGGACTCCTCTTCGGTGGGTCTCCTCTTCGGTGGGACTCCTCTTCGGTGGGACTCCTCTTCGGTCTCCTCTTCGGTGGGACTCCTCTTCGGTGGGACTCCTCTTCGGTGGGTCTCCTCTTCGGTGGGTCTCCTCTTCGGTGGGACTCCTCTTCGGTGGGTCTCCTCTTCGGTGGGACTTCTCTTCGGTCTCCTCTTCGGTGGGTCTCCTCTTCGGTGGGACTCCTCTTCGGTGGGACTCCTCTTCGGTGGGACTCTTCTTCGGTGGGACTCCTCTTCGGTGGGTCTCCTCTTCGGTGGGACTCCTCTTCGGTGGGACTCCTCTTCGGTGGGTCTCCTCTTCGGTGGGACTCCTCTTCGGTGGGTCTCCTCTTCGGTGGGACTCCTCTTCGTCTCTCTTCGGTGGGTCTCCTCTTCGGTGGGTCTCCTCTTCGGTGGGACTCCTCTTCGTTGGGTCTCCTCTTCGGTGGGTCTCCTCTTCGGTGGGACTCCTCTTCGGTGGGACTCCTCTTCGGTGGGACTCCTCTTCGGTCTCCTCTTCGGTGGGACTCCTCTTCGGTGGGTCTCCTCTTCGGTGGGACTCCTCTTCGGTGGGTCTCCTCTTCTGTGGGACTCCTCTTCGGTCTCCTCTTCGGTGGGTCTCCTCTTCGGTGGGTCTCCTCTTCGGTGGGACTCCTCTTCGGTGGGACTCCTCTTCGGTGGGTCTCCTCTTCGGTGGGTCTCCTCTTCGGTGGGACTCCTCTTCGGTGGGATTCCTCTTCGGTGGGTCTCCTCTTCGGTGGGACTTCTCTTCGGTCTCCTCTTCGGTGGGTCTCCTCTTCGGTGGGACTCCTCTTCGGTGGGTCTCCTCTTCGGTGGGACTCCTCTTCGGTGGGACTCCTCTTCGGTGGGACTTCTCTTCGGTGGGTCTCCTCTTCGGTGGGTTTTCTCTTTGGTGGGACTCCTCTTCGGTGGGTCTCCTCTTCGGTGGTCTCCTCTTCGGTGGGTTTCCTCTTCGGTGGGACTCCTCTTCGGTGGGACTCCTCTTCGGTGGGTCTCCTCTTCGGTGGGTCTCCTCTTCGGTGGGACTCCTCTTCGTCTCTCTTCGGTGTGTCTCCTCTTCGGTGGGACTCCTCTTTGGTGGGTCTCCTCTTCGGTGGGTCTCCTCTTCGGTGGGTCTCCTCTTCGGTGGGACTCCTCTTCGGTGGGACTCCTCTTTGGTGGAACTCCTCTTTGGTGGAACTCCTCTTTGGTGGGTCTCCTCTTTGGTGGGTCCCCTCTTCTCAGGAAACACAACCAGATATTAGGAGCAATGCTCAACTGACAGAGTGCCACTACTGACCACCGTGCTGCCCTCATCCCACTAAGTAAAAGTGTTTTTTCCTGTTTTACGCAGAATGCGGACTACTGTGCAGCAACCTATACTCCCGAGGGGCCGCAGGAAACTGGAGTGAATAATGCCCTCCTCTTCCTTTAAATTACGCTTATGCCATGTTCTTACTGGTGAGACGTAATAAATAGCATTAAAGCTGCAGTAATTTTTTTTTTATATACACTGCTCAAAAAAATAAAGGGAACACTTAAACAACAGAATATAACTCCAAGTAAATCAAACTTCTGTGAAATCAAACTGTCCACTTAGGAAACAACACTGATTGACAATCAATTTCACATGCTGTTGTGCAAATGGAATAGACAATAGATGGAAATTATTGGCAATTATCAAGACATCCTCAATAAAGGAGTGGTTCTGCAGGTGGGGATCACAGACCACATCTCAGTACCAGTGCTTTCTGGCTGATGTTTTGGTCACTTTTCAATGTTGGTTGTGCTTTCACACTCGTGGTAGCATGAGACGGACTCTACAACCCACAGAAGATGCTCAGGCTCGTGGTAGCATGAGACGGACTCTACAACCCACAGAAGATGCTCAGGTAGTGCAGGTCATCCAGGATGGCACATCTGTGAGATCTGTGGCAAGGAGGTTTGCTGTGTCTGTCAGCGTAGTGTCCAGAGGCTGGAGACGCTACCAGGAGACAGGCCAGTACACCAGGAGATGTGGAGGGGGCCGTAGGAGGGCAACAACCCAGCAGCAGGACCGCTACCTCCGCTTTTGTGCAAGAAGCAACAGGAGGAGCACTGCCAGAGCCCTGCAAAATGACCTCCAGCAGGCCACAAATGTGCATGTGTCTGCACAAACGGTTAGAATTGACTCCATGAGGGTGGTATGAGGGCCCGACATCCACAGATGGGGGTTGTGCTCACAGCCCAACACTGTGCAGGACGCTTGGCATTTGCCACAGAACACCAGAATTGGCAAAGTCGCCACTGGCTCCCTGTGCTCTTCACAGATGAAAGCAGGTTCACACTGAGCACATGTGACAGACGTGACGGAGTCTGGAGACACCGTGGAGAGTGATCTGCTGCCTGCAACATCCTTCAGCACGACCGGTTTGGCAGTGGGTCAGTAATGGTGTGGAGTGGCATTTCTTATATGGGCTGTAAAGAAGACCGTGATTTTGCTATATGGAGCATTACTGTGGTATCGCTGTATATAGCACAAGCAATCAGATAATGTATACAAATACAGTGAAAATTAAAAAAAAAGTGTAAAATATTAAAACCCCACACGTTCAACTCACCTCCCACTAAAAATAAAGATAATAAAAATATACACATTTGTGGTATGGTCTCTTTCAGAGAAATACAATCTATCCAAATATAAAAAAAAATAAACGATCAGTGAACACAGAAAAAAATTCAAAAAGCCAAAATTGCATTTTTTTCGTTCGCCACAATACTACAGAAAACCCTGTAAGAAGCGATGACCATGTCATATGTGTCCCAAAATGTTATCAATAAAGTCCTCTTGCCCTTCAAAAAATAAGCTCCACACAGCTCCATCAACCCGAAAAACGAAAATGTTACGGGTCTCAGAAAAAATGGTGACACCATAAAAAAAAGTTTTTTTCTTTTGCCAAAACTCTTGGAGAAGTTTGGTCTTGCTGTAATCACACTGAGGAGTAGGATCCTATTACCAGGTCATTTTTACCACACTATGTACGCCGTTAAAACCCTTCCCAGAAAAACAGGGTCAGGCTTTTTTGTTCCTCGCACTTTTACTGCACTTGGACTTTTTTTCCCGTTTTCTAGTACTATGTGGTAAATGAATGGTGTGATTTATAAGTACCGCTCATCCTGCAAAATAACAAGACCTCACACTATGTGGACAGACATGAAAAAGTTATAACCCTTGGAAAAAGCCAAGGAAAAAACAGAAAAAAAACATCAATTGGTTCTGTTGGGAAGGGGTAAAGCTGAAGAAACGCATGTAAGAGCAGAATATGGAGGAAGGTGAGATATCACAGGCTGGTGGATACTACCTGCTCCATCGCTGGCAGAGTAACCCATCCCCATGGAGGCCGCTGAGATCTTCTCTTGTAGAAACGGATCCAAAATCTATAAAACATGGGGAACAGTCAGCAGAGGGTTTGGTGATTGGCTCATATTGGCGATATACCCAGGGGCATTACTGGGCACAGGGAAGATTGGGAATGAATAGGATTGGCTGTTAGATATGTGATCTCTTCAATTAAAGGGGATGTCTAGTTGGAAGAAGTTCTCACTGATCTCTGGTAGGTGATGACTCTTAGATCGGTGGGTTTGGCCGCTATGACCCAATCAGCAGAACAGCACTTATAGATAGAAGTGAGCGAAGTGCAAATGTTCAACCGCCGGTCCGTTCATTCTCTATGGGGGGCGCTGTACTCAGCTTTCTCCTGCATAGAGAATGAATGGAGCGGTGGTCCGGGGAGGGTCTAGCAGGGATTAGTTGTGTTCCCAGCAGATCTAGAAGTTGTCACTTATCACGTGTTGGGGAATAATGACTTCTCCTCTGATAAATGTGCTGATTCCTGTCAGTTGTGGTCGCTGAGTGCGTGTGATGGGATGCGGCTCCGTCCGTTATATTATATCACGTCTTATACCTATAATCTCGCTGATCGCAGGTGTCTGTCTTCACACTCAGATGAGATGGAACAAACTGACCATATAGAACTTTTTTTTTTTCTTCAAATTCAAACCGAGCAATCCTATTGGCTGAGTATGAATGCAGTTACCATGGTGACTGAAGTAGCTGCAGATTTAAAGGGACAAGATACTAATATTGTACTAAAGTGTATTTTATTATATACTTCACATAACTGACTGGGTGCACCTTGGTGCTGGTGGGATGGCTTTTTTTTTTTAATCAATAAACATGTTTACTAAGTACCCTATATTATATATATTTCCTATTGCTTTTTACTTACTTATAGCAGGGTATATGTTCATATTGTTTCTATCCTAAGTTTGTCTATTTTCTAATAGATGGTGGCAAACTTCTTCCTCGCCTGTGAAGCACAGCTTTCAATTATTCCTGTCGTAAACCAGGTAAAAAGCTTCGAGCCGAGCACGATCAGACTCCTTCAGTCCCGCAGCAGGTAAATCTGTGACCATCGCCGGCACTCCTGCTGTTCCTAGTACCGATCCCTCTATGAGCGGCTGTGCAGTAATGAAGGCTGGATTCACCCCAAACTTGCTCGTCTTTTTTTTCGATTTCCAGTTCTGGTAATTAGTGATACACATGTGTATATCCAGTGGTCAACTCAAAACCTGTGTATGGAAAATCAATTGTTTGCTGTATGCATCTCATTTGCAGGATGCACACTATTCATTTCAATATGGAGCGGAGTAGGAGGAGACTTTCATTGCTGTCGCCCTTTACTTCCTCCCTGCTGATAGGAAATGCCATGCTGTTTGCTTGTGTCCTGTGATTACAGCAGCCTGCAACAGTTTTCAGCGTGCACTCCCCGGCTCAGGCATCAAGCAGTAAATGATAACATTAAAATGCTGCTACCCCTTTGTTAGTCACTTTTTTATCTTCTTCCCCTTCTACGAATGCTATAGTCCGTTATTCTAGAACTGCTCTGAAAATGGTTCTCTCTGGAGTGTTGGGATTTGGGTTTAGGGTGGGTTATGGGAATTGAAGTTCAGATACTTTGTTCATATTTTTACTATGGAATTACTATGTCATGTATGTTACTTGAAAGATGGAATATTTGTAGTTGGAGTTTTTCAATAAAAATGATTTGATTAAAAAAAATATGAAATTAAAATTCCTCTGTTCTTGAGAAAGCATAGGATTTTACTAAGAGGTAAATTGCACGTTCCTTGTTTTCCAGGCACTTTACATTTTTGCTAGTTTTGTACGATTACACAATCCCTTTTATAGGCCAGTGCCAGTTGTACATCTCTCCCTAAACTCTTGTTCACACTATATTTTAAGCCAGTTTTCTTATATGGTTTCTAGATGTTGTCCAGCTTTGATAAATAATTAGTATTTATACTTTTGCTTTTAGATAGACTTGAAGAATGCAGATCCGGAAAGGGTGGAGAAACAAATTGAGAAGATGTTTGACGTTCCCGCTAGTGACTGTATCCGGGTACGATGCGCTCCACATCAAAATCATTCCTGTAGGCAAATTTAACTCCGCTGTCTGTACTTTGTCTTTTTATTTTTTTCTACAAAATGTGGCTGGAAAAGGGGCAATGTAGCGAGGAATTGACATCAATTTTTGGTGTTAAAAAAACCCCCCAAAAAAAAACAACTTTTGTGATGCATCATTTTTGCGCAAAAATGTGCAGCTTCCTATTTTACAGCACTCTTGCAACTTTTAGAAATTGGGCTTGGTAAGCTACACAGGTCTAAGAACGACCCATTGGGGTTTTAGGTGTTAAAAAAATGATCATATGAAAGATTTTGTGATCTGCGTTTACATGATTGTAATAACAACATTAAAGCCCCATTCAGATGTACAGGTTTTATCCATGAGAAACTGAGCAGAATGATATATAGGTTTGTGGGAGAAGATTCAGTATAAATTGTAATTTATTCATTAGATTTGAGAGTCCTCAGTGGTTGATACCATCTTTTCCGTTAGCCATTAAAAGGTAACAAATTGCAAGCTTTCCAGACGACTCAGGCTTCTTCATCAGGCAGACCTGAGACCTGAGTATTCTGGAAAGCCTGAAATGTGTTACCTTTTAATGGCTAACGGAAAAGATGGTATCAACCACTGAGGACTCTCAAATCTAAATACTCTTCTATCTACTGGCTAATACGGTACAAAGATAGATGTTTTTCCTGTATCAATTTATTCAGTGGAATTCTGCTGTTTGTACAGATGAGTCCAGTGGGCGGTCCTACTAGTGATTGACAGCTATCTTTGCCTGCATGGTCATACAGGGAACTGTCAATCACTTAGTAGGACCGCCCACTGGACTAGTGTACATACGGCAGGACTTTTCACTGCATAAAATGCCAGTTTTGCTGACTCTCTTCCCACAGATATGTCTATCAGTCTGATCAACTTCTCTGCTCTACAACACCCCCTACAGATCTTATACCATTTCAGCATGACAGGTTCCTTTAATCACATGCAGATGACATAAGTAGCCATGTTCTGTGTGGCTTACGGAGGGGCTTGATTGCTTGTCAGCTTCAAACAGGTTTCATTTCTTCTGATTCGTTGTAGCCGAGTTCTAAACTGTATTAAGAAATTCATTTCTCTGTTTATTTCTATTAGATGTCGGGGAAGCTTGGAACAAATGTGGAAAGTGTTCTTCAAGAAGTTGTCAGGAGGCTTCCACCGTGAGTACGGACTAATGCGGCTCTATCCATCTTCTCTTTATTAAAGGGAACCTGTCACCTTGGAAAATGCTATGTACCTGCAGGTATAGGGTTAATCTGCAGATAAATATTGTTACAATGCTGCCCGGCCGCCTTATTGATAGTGTAGGTACCGGGAGAAAATTAACTTCTTTCCTCCCTGCAGCCGCCGGCCTTCACTCATTGTTGTGCACGGAGCGGCTACAGTCTTGGATCACAGCACCGCTCGCTATATCAGGGGCGACGGCTGTAAACCCGGCCCGGATTTTGATTGACAGCTTGCTCTGCACAGATGCGCTGCAGAACCACTTAGAATCTGAGTGAAGGAGTAGTATGTTCACAGATAGAGAATATGGCTCATCCACGTGCGGATCTGCTCCACATCCGATTACATATTTGTGGGAGAAACCCTAGTGGCAGCCTCATATTTCTGACATGGATCCTCTAGCACTATTTGTGCACCTGCGGCTCCCAGCATAACTTGATGAGAGACCGTCAGCCTGCTGGGACCTGTAGTTTCACTACAGCAGGAGTGTCACAAGCTGCGGACCTCTGCTCACTCCAGCACTGGTCGGCATTTTCAGCACGTGAACGTACGCTATGCTTTCTGGAGACACAAGGGTGTAGATAATTTTATCAAACCCTTGACTGTAAGATTGCTGAACCCTAAGTGGATTATATTGTTCCCACAGTTTCAGTTTTAGACCATTTAAGGGGAATTTAAAGGGTTCTGGCCACTGATTTTCCTTAAAGGGGATCAGTATCCCTGTATGTCTTTGTATATACTTGATAAAGACCTATAACAGGTCGAAACGTTATGTGATGGCGGAATAAACTTTGTCTTTTGGAATTCATCACCCCGGACTGAACGCGGTTTACTTACCTTCATCCCCCTTAACAGGATGTCTTATTTTTGTGTTTTAGTCCCAAGATTGAAAAGGGCAGCCCTCTTAAAGCCCTGCTGTTTGACTCCACGTTTGATCACTACAGAGGTGTCGTAGCAGCATCGCCCTGTGTGGAGGTGACGTGTGTAAAGGCAATAAAATCGTGTCTGCCCACTCTGGCAAGTGCTATGAAGTCAATGAGGTTGGCATACTGACCCCAGAGGAAGTGGCAGCCGAAAAACTACGTTTTTTTTTAATAATTTTATTAGCCTTTCCCTCTGTCTTCACCAATCAGCCCTCTGTATTGATGATCAGATCAAAGATGTAGACAGGGATTGTCTCACGCTGCATCTCCTTCCTGATTGTATCACTGAGAAGACAGAAGCTGCCCCATCCCATTCTCCAAGAAATGCAGAACCCAATGCATCTGCTGTCCGTGATCCGCTTATTGTCAGAGGACATCATTAGGGACTGCATTTTCTCATTGCTTAAGAAATTGTTATTTGCTGAATAATAAAACTGCAGCACCGCTCCATTTAAAGCAGTGTTTCCCAAACTCCAGTCCTCATGGCACCCAACAGGTCAGGTTTTCAGGATTTCCTCAGTATTACATGACGCGCCCCCTGGGCCAGTGTTGTTTGGGGGATACCCGGAGCCGGATCAGATGGGGGTTGTAGTCTCCGAGTGGCGGTGACCCGGTCCGTGCCCAGGGTGTCAAGCTCAGTGTGTGGCAGTCCTACAGATGTTGCTGGATGTTCTTTAGTGTCGACTACGCCACCCGTTGATTTGCGGTCAATACGGCCGCCGCTGCAGCAGGGTCCGCTGAGGCTGGTGGTGTGTGTGCAGCTTCTGGTAGTATAACCCCCAACGGGAGGGGTATAGCCTCAGGGGGTCAGTTGTAGAGGGTGGTGGTTGTGGTGGTGCAGTGAGGATGGTAATAAGACTCAGAGTCGGGCTGTGCAGTTCAGGGTTTTTACTTACTGCTGTTGTGCTGGTCACTCCGGCCTTGAGTGACCGCCCGAGCCGTGCTGCGTCCACCAGGTCCTGGACTCGGCCAACCCCCAGGTAATTCTGGAGCGTGATCCTGAGCTCCCTTTCTGACGTTCCTTTTCTCTGGCCTTCCCCACCAGGGATCCACTTATGTCCGGCTCCCTCGGGCCTCTTGTTGGTAAAACCCTTGTCTCTGGGTTCCCTGACCCTATACTCGGTGTGCCTTCGCAGTGGATTTAGTGGGGGGGTCGTGGCAGATCCTGCCCACAACCTCCGGTCTCTGGCTGAGGATTAGTGCCCTCCACCAGCTTGGGATCCGGTACCCTTGTGCCAACCCTTCACCCTTCTGGTTGTATTTGGGCTCTTGGGGTTCCCTCTTCTTCCCCTCTGGGTCCTTCTCTTCTCCTCTCTCTCTTCTTTCAGGACTGCTTGACCCTCTACAAAAGACTGACTGGTAACTGTCTGCCTGTCTGACCCTGATCTAAGATGGTTCCCACCTTATATACTCCCTCTATGTGTGAGCTCAGGTGACCAGCACCCAATGAGCTCCTAGCATTACCCAGACTGCTCCCCCTATCTGCCCCTACACTACTGGGATGTTCCACCCCCCTCCCACTCCAGCCAGGGACAGACACTGTCGTACCTGCACATATACCTAGTGGGAGTACCATTGATCTGTCCCCCGGAAATGGGATGTATGTAGTGCATGCAGCCTACTGAGCTCAGTTCCACACTCCATCCTTACCCGGGAGTGGAATACCACACCTCTGGCTTGAGGTGCAATACCCCTGTAGCAGCCGAATCCTCAGGGTGCTACATTACACATGTGATGAAAGTATCATCAAGGAATCAGGAATTCTCTCACCTGTGCAATACTATGGAAATCCTGAAGACATGACCTGTGGGGGGCCGTGAGGACTGGAGTTTGGGAAACACTGATTTTAAAGGGACTGTCAGCACAGAATGACTATTGAAACCAGGTACAAGCGCTCCGTGGATCACGGCGTGGGCCAATCCTTTATATACTCCTTCCCACCTGCTTGTTTCACCTCGGTCTCCTTCCTTCTCTGGTTCTATGAAGCCAGAGCTGTCAATCAAAGAAGAGGAGGGTGTGGATAGAGGGCAAACAAGCAGGTGGGAAGGTGTATATAAATGATTGGCCCCGTCATGAAGCACCGAGAGTTGGGACTTAGTTTGAACAGTCATTCTGTGCTGACAGTCCCTTTAGGTGAACGAGATCCAGATGCAGCTCATTTCACCGCGTAAGGCTGTGTGCCCACTATGCGTTTTTTAAGCATTTCCACAGCGGCAATTTCGCCGCAGGAACGCTTAAACGCTTGGTAGAAGGTCTGCAATGTTCCCCAATGATAATCCGCATGTGCTGTGCAGATGCTGCGGAGGTTTCCGCTGCTTATTATCATTGCGGAAAAATCCGCAGCACTACCAATTATTTTGCGCAAGCACGGCGTTTTTGCCGCCATTGACTTGCATTGAATCGCTACATGTACACATGCAGATATTATGCAGTTCAATGTGCGGATGGTACCCGGGTCTGGAGAAGATGACTCTCCTCCAGACCCGGGTACCATAGTACCTGTTAAAAAACAAAGAATTTAAAATAAAAAATAAACCTTATACTCACCTTCTGATGGCCCCCGGTCTCCTTAGTGATGCGTCCTGGCTCCCCGGCGGCTCGCGATGGTCTAAAAGGACCTTTCATGACGTCATTTAGTCATGCGACGGGTCGCATCGGATAAGGAGACCGGGGGCCATTGGAAGGTGAGTATAATGTGTTTTTTTATTTTTTACCATTTTTATTCTTTTTTTTAACTAACTTGATCACACTATATAAAATCCATGCCGGTTGCATGGATTTATATAGTCTGACCAAGTTGTCAAGCACTTTTCCAAGTGATGCTAAAATCGCTTGAAAAACGCTTGACAACCCGCATGCGGAATCGTATGTGCAAAACGAGGGAGAAGAAGTAACACAAAAAGAGAGCGGTCAGGCTAGGGGGTACAAAAGTAGACTTATTATAAATTACAAGTGTGCCACAAAAATGCTGTCATATAGTGAATAATCTACACTGGATTAGCAGTATAAAAAATCTATAAATAAATAGTAAGGTATGTAGAGGGAGAATATAAAGTGCTCAGTGCAAAGTAAACTGCTCCATACTACCCTAGATGTAAATAAAAATCTGGTTTACAGTGCTGTGGACATTAGCAGTAATGTCTCTATCAACCAGAAAATAGTCAGAATAAATAATTACATGGCAAATGATGTGTGACATACATGACAACAGGTAAAAAGGTAGCACACAATATGAAATGATGATAACTATTACTGACCCCCTGAGAACTTCCCGGATCCAACGCGCGTTTTGCCACTGGCTTTGACGAGGATGTAATGTTGAAATGTGAATGTAAAGTATTTAAAGGGAATTTGGCCAATCAAAAATGTCCATACTGGGCAGTCAATTTCGAACATCTATGAATGTATATATTTGCATGGCGCCATGCTGCAGTGAGCCGATCGTGACCTCCTCGGGCGAGCCGCGTCTCCATGGAGCGCAGCACCTCCGTGGAAGGCGGCGTCGGCGTGCGTCTCACGGTGGACTGCATATAGCAGAAGTGATGTAATAGGCATGTCCGGGGAAAGAGAGATCAGTGTGCGTTCCACTGTGGAACACGAAGGAAAAAAGGAGCGTGTCTAGGAAAGGAGAAGTCAGTGTGTGTTCCACTGTGGAACGCATGAAGAAAACCATGGGCAAAGATAAAAGGTGTGTGAGTGCTAGCTAACAAGAGAACTGCCCTGGAAATTAATAACAGGATAGCAGGGAAAGTATATGAGATAATAACGTGAAAATGTTATAGGAGAATATATATCATATGAAAAAATTATATATCTATGATATATGATAGATAGTGTGACACCTATCATATAATATGACCCATACAGTGCAATTGTGCTAGTGAATATGTAGTGAAAAATATGATGAGATGAAAAATATATTTATATAACAAAAAGGCATGGGGCACATAAATGCATGACATTATACATATATTACTAGAAGATATTTAAATTCTTTAAAATATAAAAAGAGGTTCAAATGCACTGGTGATGATGACGCTCAAGAAGATGACCAACTCTGAAAAATAGCAAACGTCAGGCGAAAGAACTAAGAAGAGAAGGAAAGAAGAAAACGTAAGTATAAACGAATAAAAACAATTAATATAAAAGTAAAAGTAAAATGACCATAATACAATGCACTCCACTAGGAACCACCCAACAATATTAAAGAAATGAAACAAAACTATTTGTCTCATTGAGACCATGGGGGGTTAAGGTGTTCAACACAGTGATCCACCTTGCCTCCTTCTGTGCCAGGATTTTTTTCCAGTTACCTCCTCTAGTGCCTGGGTAGACCTTATCAAAACCACTCACCTGGAGACCAGAAGGGTCACTGTTATGAAACTTCTTAAAGTGACGCGGTAATGTCTTGAGCTCATCCACATTGTCAGTTTCTTTTGCTGCCTTGATATCCAAGACGCGTTCTCTAGTTCTTCTTCGGAGTTCTCTTGATGTAAGGCCTACATATATTCTGTTGCAAGGGCATTTTGCACAGTAGATCACCCCAACTGTGGTACATGTGATGGTATGAGTAATCTTATATTGCTTCGTACCATTTGAATTTGTAAAGATTTTCGTAGACTCCATATTGGGGCACGCCACACAAGAGCCACATGGGTGGCAGCCCCAGCTTGGGCCCTTGGATCCAAATAAACCCTTAGCTGCTGGCCCCCCCCCAGGTGGCTGTTACCAGAAGATATTTTAATTTTTTTGAGGGTCTATATGTAATAGCAGGATTGTTTGAGAGAAGAGAAGAGAGAAATAGACTTCATCACAAGAACCGCCGGTTTTCAGTCATACATGTGAGTATGTGAGTGGCTGCTGTAAGCACACCCTAGCAATTTGACCTCTCGCGATGCAGTGCATCAACTGTAGAGCCAGCTGTCAGTCAAAGTGCCAGGGCGTGTGTGGCGCCCCTGAGGGTTCGGTCGCCACAGGGGTACTGCATCTCTTTATGATGGTGTGGTATCTCTCCTTCGAGGTAAGGATGGTGCAGCTGTCAGGACCCCACCTCTGCATTCAACACTACATCTCTCCCACCTGTAGGGGGGCTTTAAGGCACCAGGGTGCTGCCCCAGCCGGGATAAGTGGAGATGGGGGAACCAAAGTAAGGGGGAACCTAGTAGTGGGTGAGGGTGGAGGATACACTTAGAGGTTACACGTACTAAATTCATATTTAATAGCCATCCATCTTAAGTTCAAGGTCTTTGATTGTGATCTTCATCGCTGAACGTGGCTTTCTGTGTGAACCTGCAGTTGATGGGGACACGGTCCTCGAACTCTGGCCTTGTGTCGAGGAACGGGCAAGAGTTAACGGCTGTCTCTACCCGGTCAAGGTCCTTACTTAAGAAGGCCTGGAGGGGAGCGGAGGAGTAAAGCTCCGCAGGCAAAAGGATCCCAGGGGGATGCAGACTGAGCGGTATACGCCACCTGTCCTCACTATTCTGGCCTAGTCTGAGGGATTCCTGCTGCAAAAGGGGTACCGGCCCCCGATATCTGACTCTGTCACTACAAGTCTTAGTCAGAGAAGCCCGGACGCTCAGTGGATCCCACCGGGTAACGGAGCGGAGTCGCCACCCGTACCCTTGTTCTGTGCATAGTCCAGAGGGAGACCCGGCCTTAGTACACGCACCACAAACGGACAGGAGAGGACCTAGTGGGAAAGTCTAGGAAAACTCTGGTGCGGGGTCCTGACCAAAGCACCTGAACTACCTGGAGGTTGTCGGACCCCCGGTCCTGGTGGCCGCAGCGCGCCGTGAGGAGCAGGGAGAAGCCTTGCAGCTGTGCATTCTACCGTGAGTAAAGCTTGGAAGACTACCCCTATGGCCTCCGGTTTCTTATTGCAACGCGGCACCTCACTACACCCCACAACATCTTCCACAACAGTTCCCATCCTCTTGTCCTCTCTGCCCTGAGGCCCTGCTCCGCTTGTGGGGAGTAGTACCATCTTCTGCTGCCGCTACATCCCGCTTCAGAGGATTGAACGCAGAGCTGGTGAAGAATCACCAGGCACCACAGGTGGTGTAGTCCAGGGCCGGCGTCAGCACCCGGCGTACCAGGGCAAGTGCCGGGGCCCTGGAAAATCAGAGGGGCCCACCGCCCACTCACTGTCGGGGCCCTGGCCGCTTCCTCGGCACATGTTCAGTGACGCAGGCGCTGCTTGATTGCCGGCACTCCCCCAGACATGGCCGCGCGCTGTGTGGCTGTGTCTGCTAGTAATCACACGTAAGGGGCCAAGGGCACTGCACCTTTAATTGTGCTTGTGTGTCGCCCCTGCCGTGTCATTACTAGCAGACACAGCCGCACAGCGCGCGGCCATGTCTGGGGGGAGTGCCGGCAATCAAACACCTTCGGAGGTCCTGCACAGATGGGGGGGAGCGGCCCGGACCCGACCGCAAGTGGGCCCCTCTGATGGTCCAGGGCCATGATGTCTGTGACACGCCGGGGGCCCTGCACTGCCCCATACCTGAGGAGCTGCTGGACAGGACACTGGACCGGGGACAGGTGAGTGAGGCTTCCCCAATCCCCATATTAAAAATATTTGTAATGGATCTGTGTGAGTGTATGTATGTGAATGTCAGTGTGTATGACTGTGTATATATATTTGTCTGTTTTATATATGTTTTTAAGAATTTGTGTAAAAATGTGTGTACTGTATGTCTGTATGTGTATGTGTCTGCGTACCGTGTGTGTGTGCGTGCATATGTCTGCGTACCGTGTGTGTGCATATGTCTGCGTACCGTGTGTGCGTGCGCATGTCTGCGTACCGTGTGCGTGCGCTTGTCTGCGTACCGTGTGTGCGTGCGCATGTCTGCGTACCGTGTGTGCGTGCGCATGTCTGCATACCGTGTGTGCGTGCGCATGTCTGCGTACCGTGTGTGCGTGCGCATGTCTGTGTACCGTGTGTGCGCGCGCCTGCGTACCGTGTGCGCGTGCGCGTGCCTGCGTACCATGTGTGCGTGCGCGTGTCTGCGTACCATGTGTGCGTGCACGTGTCTGCGTACCATGTGTGCGTGCGCGTGTCTGCGTACCATGTGTGCGTGCGCGTGTCTGCGTACCGTGTGTGCGCGCATGTTTGCATATGTGAAGGATGAGGTGGCAGGCTGGGCCCTGTGTGCTATATATATATTTCTCCGCCGTATCTGTGCATCATGAATCGTGTATGTGTTAAAAGGGCCCACTGAGACTCTTTCGCCCGGGGCCCAGAAAAACCTGGAGCCGGCCCTGGTGTAGTCAATACAACCACTCGATTAACACCAACCCTGAAAGCCCATTAAATCTTTTAATGTGACGGCCCTGGGCACGGAACGGGTCCTGGCCACGGCTACATCCCCCAACATCTGACCCTGCTCCGAGTACCCCCCCATCTTCCCAGGGAGGACTGTGAGCGTCACACGTGCCTGCAGGAGCCACTCGCAGTGCTATGAGCTGCAATTGTAGACGCTTTGTACACACCTGTATGACTGAAGGCCGGTAAAGGTTCTTGGAATGATTTAAATTCCATTTTTTTCCCATGAGCTGCACTTTCAGTACAGCAGTTGGGCACCTTTCTATACTATTAACCTGCACTGCAGGTCAATAATGTGGCGCCCCTGCGGGCTCAGTCGCCACAGAGTTATTGCACCCCACTTAAGGGTGTGATATCTCCTCTTCCAGGTAAGGATGGAGTACCACACAGGACCCCAAACACACACTCAACACTACACCACTCCAGTTCTGAAGGGGGCCTATATGCACCATAGTGCCGCCCCGGGCCGGATTGGAGGAGTTGGGGGGAACCAAAGTTAGGGGGAACCATGTAGTGAGTGAGGGTGGAGGAAGCGTTTATTTTGAGCACTTAGCTGGATCATATATATATGGAGGCCATCTTGGTATCATTGTCTTTGGTTGTGGGTCGTTGGTCGGTAGACAGCACAATGCTGCAGCCAGCTGAGGGTCCACGGTCCTCGGTCTCAGGCCTCGAGACGAGGAGCGGGGCAGAGTTGCTGTAGGCTCTGTCTCGGTCAGGGTCCTGAGAGTAGGAGGCCCAGGAGGGGAGCAGAGGAGTCAAGCTCCACAGGCGAAAGGATCCCAGGGGATATGGACAGAGCGGAGCCACCACCTGTATACCTTATTCTGGCCTAGCCAGAGGGACCCGGCCGGAAGAGGGGTAACCGGTCCCCGATCTGACTTTGTACTTCACGTCTCTGTCGGAAGAATCCGGAGGCTTATGTGGATCCCAGGGGGATACTGACGGAGCGGAGTCGCCACCTGTATGCCCTAATCTGAGTTTACCCAGAGGGACCCGGCCTTACGCCTCAGCCTCACCACAAGTCACCAAAAAGGGCGCCCAGTCGGTCCGGGAACTACACGCTGCCCATAGGGACATCGCAGCACCCGTACGGGACTCAGTGGGGAACACACGGCGGGAGAAGTTGAGCAACAGAGGAACACACTAGAGCGGGGTCCTGGCAGGTGCTCCTGAACTACCTGGAAAGTGCTGAGCCCCACCCTGACGGCCGCAGCTCGCCGTGTGACAGCAGAGAGAAGCTCTGAGCTGATAAAAAGTGAATAAAGACTCGGATGACTTCAACCGCTATCTCTGCCTGTTCTTTCTACCGCGGCACAGCACCAACCACCACTCTACATCACATCTACACTGCCCTGAGGCCTACTCTATCCGTGGAGAGTAGCACCAACTAAGCTGCCCGGAACACCGGCCTCAGAGGACTGTCGCAGCGCCAGTAGTCATTACCGGGTACCACGGGTGGCGTCCCGAACATTTACAAACCTACCCTACTTCCCCTTTTTAGTTTACATTTTTATCCCCCCTTTTATTTTTGGACTGACCACCCTGGGTCACGGAATGGGCCAGCCACTGTGACATCCCCCAAATCCATCAAGGCCCGGTTGGCAAGTACCCCGCTGCCCAGTGGGCGCGTCAATAGTGTTTGAGGACATGGACATAATAGGTTCTCTTTACATGACACTGTCATTCTGTGGTTGGGCTTCACAGGCAATAGTGATTTTTCCTATATGTAGCAATGCAAAAGTACTTTTGAATATAGACAAGTGATCTAACGTTCAGTTTCAAGTTGCCTAAGGGGACTAACAAAGTAAAAGAAAGGTTAAAAATCCACAGCCATTTTCTCACGTTAAGAGAAGTAGAAGTAGACGTTCTGAGAAAAGTAGATGACAATCTGGTCAGAACTGACTCGCATTATGTTTTTCAGGGTTTGTCTGCAGGAACTTCTCTCATGCTTTGATCAATGGAACATGTGTCAGGACCAAGAAGCTCTTGGAGAAAGACAAAACAGAGATCCAGTGACTTTCTAGTAAGTGTTTCTCAAGTACATTCGCATATCACTCACACATTCTTATCAATTTCACTCGGGGTTATTTAGTTTGGAAAAACGAAGGCTTAGGGGTGATCTTATTACTATGTACAAGTATATGAGGGGTCAGTACAAAGACCTTTCTACTGATCTTTTTACTCTGAGGGCTGAGACGGGGACAAGGGGGCATCTTCTACGTCTGGAGGAAAGAAGGTTTAATGATAATCACAGACGGGGATTCTTTACTGTAAGAGCAGTGAGACTATGGAACTCTCTGCCGCATGATGTTGTAATGAGGGATTCACTACTAACATTTAAGAAGGGCATGGATGCCTTTCTTGATAAGCATAATATTACAGATTATATACAGTGCTGTGCAAATTAATTGGGACAAAGCATTTTTTAAGTAAAATCATAAGTTGGTTACCAGTCAGTGATTCAAACCAGTTTTAACTTTTTTGAACAGGTGTGAGTGTACAACCGTGAGTAACAAAATGTGGTTTGACTGGTTTTAGTCAGAAAATAACAGCTAGCTGCCCCCTCAGCTTCAGTTGAGAGCTTGTTTCTGTGAGGAGTGGTTTAGTGTACTTTTTCTCCATGCCACAATTCCAAGTGTGTGAAGAAATTCCTGGAAGAAAATAAAGTAAAAGTGCTGGACTGGCCTGGCAATTCACCAGACTTAAATCCTATAGAAAATTTGTGGAGCATTGTGAAGAGACGTCTTGGCAAAATGGAAACCAAGGAAATAGGTGAGATGTGAGGCAAGCAAGGGGGAAGGGGAGAAGTGAATATAATGAGGGTGGAGAGGGGGGTGGGGATAGTACAGTTAGATCGTTAGAGAAGAATAGGATGCTAAATAACCCCAAAGTTTTATCTTGCATGCTGACCAACGCAAGAAGCCTGACCAATAAGGCGGATGAGCTGCAGACGCTTATATCGGAGGAGAGGTATGACATCGTAGGTATAACAGAGACTTGGCTAGACGATAGCTACGACTGGGCGGTAAATTTATTAGATTATAGTTTATTTAGAAGGGACCGGAAACAGGGGAAAGGCGGAGGAGTCTGCTTATATGTAAAGTCATGTCTAAAACCCAGACTAAGGGAAGATATAGGAGAGGGAGAAGAGGGGGTCGAGTCCATGTGGGTAGAGATAGAGGGGGCAAAAAATAATAATAAAATATTACTGGGGGTCTGCTATAAGCCACCAAATATAACAGAGGAGAATGAGAATCTGCTATTAGGACAAATAGACAAAGTAGCAAAACATAATGAAGTGATTGTAATGGGGGATTTCAACTACCCGGATATTGACTGGGAAACAGAAACCTGTAGATCTCAGAAAGGAAAAAGGTTCTTGACAAATATTAAGGATAATTATCTCTCCCAACTAGTGCAGGAACCAACGAGAGGGAAGGCCGTGTTGGACTTAATATTGACTAATAGGCCTGATAGAATAACTGAGGTACAGATAGGGGGGCACCTAGGTAATAGCGACCATAATATTATCGACTTCAAAATGCCCTTCAGTAGGGTTATCAATAAGGGAACAACAAAAACATTAAACTTTAGGAGGGCGAAGTTTGATCAGCTGAAAGAAAGCCTTCAACTTATTGACTGGGACAAAGTTCTTAATCAAAGGAATACGAATAGTAAATGGGAAACCTTCAAAAGAATTCTGAATACTAAGTGCGAGAGGTATATACCGTATGGGAATAAAAGGGCCAGAAATAAGAGGAAACCAATATGGTTGAACAAGAACGTAAAAGGGGCGTTAAATAGCAAAAAAGAGGCATTCAAGAGATTAAAACAGGAAAACAGTAAGGAGGCACTAATGTGTTACAAGGAAAAAACGAGAACCTGCAAAAAAACAAATAAAAATAGCGAAGGAGGAAACAGAGAGACGTATTGCTAGGGAAAGTAGATCAAATCCCAAACTGTTCTTTACGTATATAAATAGTAAAAGGATTAAATCGGATAATATTGGACCGATAAAAAGTGAGGAAGGCAAAATCATAGAGAAAGATGAGGATAAAGCTAATCTATTAAATAATTTTTTTTCGACAACTTTCACAAAGGAAATCGAAATAACAGGAGAAATGAGAAGTGACAAACTTAATCCTCCACTAAGTATGACAAATCTAACCCAAGCTGGGGTACAGAAACGCCTCAGTAACATTAAAATAAACAAATCACCAGAACCTGATGGCATACACCCACGGGTACTAAGGGAACTAAGTAATGTGATAGACAGACCGTTATATCTTATATTTAAGGACTCTGTTGAGACTGGGTCTGTGCCACTTGATTGGCGACAGGTGAATGTAGTGCCAATATTCAAAAAGGGAGCGAAAAGTGACGCCGGAAACTATCGGCCGGTGAGTCTGACGTCCGTTGTGGGCAAAATTTTTGAAGGCTTTATTAAAGAGGCAATCATGGAGCATCTTGATGCTAATAATCTTTTAATCCCGAGCCAACATGGATTCATGAGGAATCGCTCCTGCCAAACAAACCTGATTGACTTCTACGAGGAGGTTAGCTCTCGAGTAGATCAGGGGGAACCAGTGGATGTCGTGTATCTCGACTTCTCAAAAGCGTTCGATAGCGTGCCACATAATAGGTTGGTATACAAAATGAGAATGATGGGGCTGGGGGAAAATGTCTGCAAGTGGGTAGCTAACTGGCTAAGGGATAGAAGGCAGAGGGTGGTTATAAATGGAATATACTCAGATTGGGTAAGCGTCACTAGTGGGGTACCACAGGGGTCTGTACTAGGCCCAATGTTATTTAATATCTTTATTAACGACATAGTCAACGGGATAAATAGTAAAATATCAATATTTGCAGATGACACAAAGTTATGTAAAACAATTAATACAAAAGAGGACAGTGCAGACCTACAGAGGGATTTGGATAAGCTGGGTAGGTGGAGCATTAAATGGCAAATGAGGTTTAATGAGGAGAAATGTAAGGTCATACATATGGGAAGGAAAAATGGAAGTCACCAGTACTCACTGAATGGGAAATCATTGGGGAATTCAGAGATGGAGAAGGACTTGGGCATCTTGATTGATAGCAAACTAAATTGGAGTGCCCAAAGTCAGGCCGCTGCTGTAAGGGCAAACAGGGTAATGGGATGTATCAGAAGAGGTATAGCTGCAAAGGATGAGAACATTGTTCTTCCACTGTACAAAGCACTGGTCAGACCACACTTGGAATACTGTGCTCAGTTATGGGCCCCAATATATAGAAAGGATATAAATGAGCTTGAAAAGGTACAAAGGAGGGCATCAAAATTAATAAAGGGAATGGAGGGACTGCAATACCCAGAGAGGTTGGCAAAACTAGGACTATTCAGCCTGGAAAAGAGAAGGTTGAGGGGGGACATAATAAATGTGTACAAATATGTTAGGGGACAGTATAGAGATCTTGCCCGGGATTTGTTCAAAAGGAGGGATATTACGGTAACAAGAGGGCACTCACTAAGACTGGAAGAGAAAAGGTTTCAGCACCAGCATAGGAAGGGGTTCTTTACGGTAAGAGCAGTGAGAATATGGAATTCACTGAGTGAGGAGACGGTAATGTCGGATTCACTACACCAGTTCAAGCGGGGACTGGATGCTTTTCTAGATACCAGGCAGATTTCAGCGTATACTTAAAAATAAAATAAAATAGTAGGTTGATACAGGGATTTATTCTGACTGCTGGTTTCAGAGTCGGGAGGGAATTTTTCCTCAGGTGAAGATTGGCCAAATCATTTGGGGTTTTTGCCTCCTCTGGATCAACTTTAGTAATTACAGAACTAACAGGTCGAACTTGATGGACGCAAGTCTTTATTCGGCTTTACAAACTATGTTACTATGTTACTGTACAACCAAAGAACGCATGATAAACAGTGCCATACAAGTGTGGTTCCATGATGAAGAATGGAAGAATTTATGCAAAAACTTGGTAGAATCAATGCCAAAACGCATTGAAAATCTCATATCTGCTAAAGGAGGACATATTTCTTACTAAAATTAGTATGTAACAGTGCATTATAACATTTTATTCTTACATATTCAAAAATATGTTTTTTTTTGGCTTTGTCCCAATTAATTTGCACAGTACTGTATACTAGATTCCTTGATAGGGCGTTGATCCAGGGAACTAGTCTGATTGTCGTATGGAGTCAGGAAGGAATTTTTTTCCCCAATGTGGAGCTTAGTGTTTGCCACATGTTTTTTTCTGCCTTCCTCTGGATCAGCATGTTAGGCTATGGGTTGAACTAGATGGACTTATTTTTTAAGGTTGAAGGATGATTGTTACTATGTATATGTGTAAACAGATGTTAAGAAAAATTATTTTTTGCCTCCTTTCTTTTAGGTATTGAAAATTCAAGTACAGCACATACCATCGTGTGTTTCCTCTTCAAAGTACCAGCCAAACTGTAAGTTACTCACAAAACACACAGACTGACACAGCAGTCATTTTCAGTTTTTATAATTACTTGTAAACTTTATGCCAATTTCCCCTTCAAGTAAGGGGGCATTTACTTTTTTCCCTGTATGATGTTACCCAATAATGTGCAGGAGGTGTCAGGCAGAGGATAAAGCGCACAATCGCAGAGGATATGAGAGCTGGCTTTCTCTGTATATAATACTCATGTCTAACTAGTTAAAAAAAAAAATCTGCCTTCTAACTTTCAGGCACCTGGGCTAAATGCTGAGCGCTGTTTGTTACAAGTGCTGATCGCACACTACAGCTCTAGTCTCACAGCAGCAGGACACTACTGAGATGAGAGCTGCAGTGTCCGATCAGAAGGTGTCGCATACAGCGCTCAGCATCTACCTCAGGTACCAGGGCATTATTCCACACAGCCTGAGATAGATGCAGAGCAGTATATGGAATCACACACCTCTGCTCTCCTCCGCCTGCACAGTAATCACTGCTAGTGACAGTTTTGTCACCTGGTTAAAGCCCCACTCCAGGGTTTGTTTTCTTTTATTTCAGCGCTGGAGTGGTGCAACTAAACTAGCGGTTCCTTAACCCTATTATTATACTTACTAGCCACTGTCTTCAGCTCTTCCCAGCGCCGCTTCAGTCCCACAGCCATGTTTTGACTGCAACTTTGGACTGACCTGAAGTAATGGTCAGAAGCTCTCAGTGTAAGTGTGGGGGCCTGTTGCTGGCCTTGTTCTGGATCTCATGGGCTTAAATTGAGTTATGACTTCCTGATAGGCCAGCAAACACTGGAGCAAGCCAGCAGGTCACAAACTGCTGGAGAACGTCAGGAGACTCACGGAATACAGATGAAGATGCCGGTTGGTAAGGATGAGACTAGGGGCAGGGAACTTAGATTAGTGGCTCTACTCCAGTGCCGTAATACAAAAAAACTGCAGTATTGCTTTAAACATGAGTCTTATATTACTCAGAAAAGGTGAGGTCTTCCCTTAATCTGTTGGTTTTTCGTTTTTTTTTCCTTCATGCCTCCAGTTTGGTTGGTCAACCTCATACAGGGGAAATGGGTAACACTTCCAGAGACAAATCTTTACTAACATCCCTTGGCTAAAGTTCAAATTAACCTATTAAATGTAGCAAGTAACATACCCCAAACTATCTGGTATGCTGGAGCTTAGGCTTAGGGAGAGGATACTTTGCTTCTACAGTTTATGGTTCTGACAGCTTTTGAAAAATATATATTTATTTATTGTTATGCATTTGACACTTTATTGATATAATGACTGATGTTTCTGTTGTAATGGAAGTGTTATATTGTTAATGTTTTCTACTGTATTCTGTGTTTGTTGCACTATTGATATGAAAACCTTGTGAAAATTGGCAAGAGACTTGATTACATATTAAAGTTGGTCTGTTCAATACTATGGGTAAAGTATTTTTTTTAACTGAAGGTAAATTTTAGATTAATGGATGTTTTTAGGTTAGTTTCACTCGGCAGCTATTTTTTTCAATAATAATGTTTCAGGTATATGGTGACCTCCGACCCGTCACGTGGGGGGGCCACGCGGGGCCCTGGCTATCCTTAATACACCCCTGATACCCAGGTCAGACTACATGCTGTTCTTCTGCACTGGAATTATTTTAGAAGGATGGGTGCGGTAATCATCACCATACTCCCACATGTCATTTACTTTATATAGAAGAATTACTAATCACGATAAAGGATTCTTCATAGAATGTGTGGTATCTGTGTTGTCAGTTACCCGATTTGTTCTACTAGTGATGGTATTGAAAAACTGCCTTAACCTCCCTTTGGCCTGGCAAGTTCACCATTGGCTGGGCCTTCTTGCTCTGCTCCTGCCGGGGATGCTTCGTCCGGGGATTCTTCTTGAGCTGACTCTTCTGCAGCACTAGGCTCTTCTGCAGCACTTACAGGTTCATCTGGCTGTGGAGGGTCTTCTGGCTGTCGAAAGAAGTGGAGTACTGGGATTATGACTGCTCCTCCTATTTGAGGCCAATCTGCCGGGAAATCTCCTAAATCAGTATGGATTACTGCTTCTTCAGGTTCCTCCGGGGTGATGAGAGGCACTTCTTCTTGGGGCTTTAGCAGTTCTGGACACAACTTCAGGTGGTCTCTAGATACCGTTGCAGTTGTTCTTCCTTCATCTTTGCTAATCAAACACGTCTTCCTGTTATCAAACCTATAAATTCAACACAGGGTAGGGTTCTGTCTCCCACTGGTCATCAAGTTTGTGGTTTCTCCTTTTCCTTTTCAATACCACTTATCCTGGTGTGAAGGGTTCTGCTTGCGCACTCTTATTATAGTGGTCTTCCTGCTTGTCCTTCACCCTAGCGAGACTGTCTTTGACACATGCTTGTACTCTTCTGTACTGCTCCTGTCTGGACGTGTCCCAGTCCTCAGTGGACATATCTGCTTCTGGTTCTGCAACACCAAGCTCCAGGTCCATGGGCAACTTTCCTGGTCTTGCTCGCATGAGATATGCTGGAGTGCAATTGGTGGAACTCATAGGTATGTGATTGTACAGATCTACCAGGTCAGGTAGTACACTGATTTCTCTCCTCAAGTGGTAAGGTCTTCAGCAGGTCGATGACAATGTTGTTCATCTTTTCACAGAGACCATTGGTTTGGGGGTGGTACGGTATAGTTCTTATCTTCCTACACACATACAAATGGCAGAACTCTTTGAACAACTCGGCCTCGAAGGCTGGGCCTTGGTCTGTCAGCACCTGCTCAGGGTATCCATGGGGTCTGCAGAAATATGCTTGGAACGTTTTTGCTGCTGTTTCTGCCGTCAGGTCTTTGACAGGGGCGACCACCAGGAACCTGGAGTAGTGATCTACCATGGTCAGGGCATAGGAGTACCCTGACCTGCTGGGTGACAGCTTGACATGGTCCAGTGCCACGATCTCCAGGGGTCAAGCCATCTTGATGGGTTGCAGGGGCGCCTTCTGGCTGCTGTAGTCTTTTCTTCTGAGGCTACAGGATCCACAGTCTCTGCACCACTTCTCAATAGAGCTGCGCATTCCCACCCAGTAGAATCGACACTTTAGCAGGGTTTCTAGCTTTTTCCAGCCAAAGTGCCCCGCCTGATCGTGGTAGGCCTCCAACACCATCTGGATGTCCATCTTGGGGACCACTATCTGCCATACCATCTCGTGGGTCTTGGGATTGATGTACCTCCGGCACAGCTTCTCTCGATAGATGAACAGCCGGCTTCTCTCATTCCACAGCTGTTTTGCTTGGAAAGACGCATCCTTCTCCAGGGAGGAACCTTCTTGGGTTATCAGCTCCTTGATACGGCTGACAACCGGGTCGCTGTCCTTGGTCTCCTTCCAGCTGTGGTGAGGCAAAGGGTTTAACGTCTTACCACGCTGCCTCCTGGAGGCTCGTTACTCGTGGATCATCCCATTCCGGTGAAAGGCAGGTAGCTCAATCTCCTCCAGGTCATCCACTTCTTCTTCTGTGTCTGACTGGTGAGGCATCCTGGACAGGGCATCGGCGTTGGCGTTCTTGCGGCCCGCCCGGTATTTAATTGTGAATTGGTAATTGGACAGCCGAGCCATCCATCGCTGTTCCATGGCTCCTTGCTTGGTTGTTTCAAGATGAGTCAGGGGGTTATTGTCAGTGTAGGCAGTGAACTTGCTGGAGGCTAAGTAGTGCTTGAACCTTTCAGTGATGGCCCAGACCAAGGCCAGGAACTCTAACTTGAAGCTGCTATAGTTCTCTGGGTTCCTCTCAGTCGGGCGGAGCTTCCTGCTTGCATAGGCTGTCACTTTCTCTAGGCCATTCTGCTTCTGACTTAGGACAGCTCCTAATCCTTCATTGCTGGCATCAGTATACAGCAAGAACGGTTGGCTGTAGTCAGGGTAGGCTAGGATCTCGTCGCCTGTCAGTATCTCCGTCATCTCTTGAAATGATTCGGCTTGCTCCTCACCCCAGTGCAATGGGGGATTTCTGCCTTTGGGGGGACTGTCCTACCAGGAGGTCTTGCAGAGGCGCTGCTTTCTTGGTGTAATCTTTTACAAACCTCCGGTAGTATCCTACTAGTCCCAGGAACTGACGTACCTCCTTGAGGTTCTTCGGCTCTGGCCATTTCTGGATGGCAGTGACCTTCTCTGGGTCTGGTGCCACTCCCTCTGGACTGACAATGTGCCCCAGGTACTGTACCTTTCTCTTGAGCAGGTGGCACTTTGAGGGCTTCAGCTTCATCCCATACTGGGACTGTGACTCAAATACCTCCGCCTGGTGCATCAAGTGGTCCTCATACGTCTTGGAGTACACAATCACGTCGTCCAGGTATAGTAAGGCTGAGTTCACACGATGCGTTTTTCATGCGTTTCCGCGGCGTTTTTGCAGTTGCGTAAACGCCGCGGAAACGCATGAAAAACGCATGGTAGAAGGGCAGCAATGTTCCCCAATGGAAATCCGCATGTGCTGTGCCCATGCTGTGGATTTTTCCGCAGTGTAAACGCTGCGGTCAAAAATCCGCAGCATGTCAATTAATTTTGCGGAAACGCTGCTCTTTTGCCGCCATTGACTTGCATTAGACCGCATGGAATCCGCATCATTGTGTATGTTGATGCGCTTTTCATGCGGTCTAATGTGCGGATGGTACCCGGGTGTGGATGAGAGGACTCTCATCCAGACCCAGGTACCATTAAAAAAAAAAGAATAAAATAAAAAATATATATATTCTCACCTTCTGACGGCCCGCGCTGCGTCCTGCCGGCTTCCCGCGCACTTCGCGGTTGAATGAAGGACCTTCGCTGACGTCAGAGTCATGTGACGGGTCACGTGACGCTGACGTCGGAAGGTCCTACAGTCTTCACTGCCGGCAGCCGGGACCGATGAAGCAGGACACCGGGGGCCATCAGATGGTAACGTATAGATTTATTTTTTATTTTTTGACATCACACACTATATAAATCCATGCCGGTTGCATGGATTTATATAGTGTGAAGTTGACAAGCACTTTCCAAGTGATGCTAAAATCGCTTGGGAAGCGCTTGTCAACCCGCATGCGGAAATGAAAGTGAAGACCGCTTCATTTCCGCATGTCCCTGGCAGGAAACCGCATGTACAATCCGCATGCGTTTTTTCCTGCCAGAGAGATGCAGAAACGCTCAGGAAAAAATCCTGAGCATTTCTGCATCGTGTGCACATACCCTAACACAGTCTCGAAGTTGTGGTGTCTCAGGCAGCACTCCATCAATCTCTGAAACGTTCCAGGGTCATTGCAGAGTCCAAACGGCATACTGTTGAACTCGCAGAGTTCCATCGGGGTGGTGAAGGCCGTCTTCTCCCGATCCTCCTCAGCCACAGCTACTTGCCAGTACCCACTAGTGAGGTCAAGGGTGGAAAAGTAATTTGATTTGCAGACTTTAAGGCAGCCAGGGATTCCTCTATTCGTGATAAAGGGTATGCATCTTTATGTGTAATGCGATTTACTTTTCTGTAATCTACACACATCCTCATGCTTCCATCCTTCTTCCTGACTAACACTAGGGGAGCTGCCCAGGGACTACAACTATCCCTTACTACCCTGCCTTTTTCATGTCGTGCAACATCTCCTTGGCTTTCTGGTAGTGTGCTGGTGGTATAGGCCTGTACCGTTCTTTGATGGGGGGATGGTTGCCTGTGGGGATGTGATGTTGTACCCCCTAAATCCTCCCAAAGTCAAGTGGGTGCTTGCTGAATACCTGCGCGTATTCCTGAACCACCCGGTGTACCCCCTGTTTCTGGTGAGCTGGAGTGGTGTCTGTCCCAACATGGATCTGTTGACACCAGTCCTCCACCTGGGTTGCCGGGTCATTATCCTCCACTTGGTCTGGGGAGGTTAAGGACTCCACCGTGTGGATGGAGTTGTTATTTACAGCATGTAACTTGGCAACAGTGGTATATCGTGGTAATCTGACCTCGTCTTCCCCATAGTTGAGAAGACGGACGGGCACCCTCCCATTGCGTACATCCACTACCCCTCTGGCAGTTAAGAGTGTAGGTCTGTGCTCTGAGCTAAGGGGTTCTACTACCGCCTGGTAACTCTGTCCTTTAAGACCTATTGCTGCTCTACACCATATAAGCATTTCACTTATTGGGGGAATCACAATGGGCATCGGGTCTGCTACCCGCACATTACCAATCTCACCACCGGATAACTTTACTTGCTGCTGGTACATCAGGGCTCGAATCTCCTTCTGGAGGGCTCTCCTCTGCCCCGGTCTGGCGACGTCAGCGAGCTGTTGGAGTAAAAACACCACTTCCTCCAAACAGTTATCAACAATATTAGTACCTGGTACCATATACAGTCCATTCTCATCAGAGAGAGTCTCTACTACAATGAACCCCTGGTCCTTCAGCTCCACTCTCCCCACCTTTACCGCCACATCCTTAACCCCGACTAGGTTAAGAGGGAGGTTGTTAGAGGCATAAACAGAGAAATCTGTATCTGGGGGTTGGAGATTGTCCGTGGACCAGAATCTCTTGTAAAGGGCATCAGGCATTATGGTTACCTGAGATCCAGTGTCCAGCAGGGCAGGTATCTCAATGCCGTCCAGGATTATGGACAGGAAAGGTCTTCCTCCCACGAACCTGCTGTGCCAGTCTGAGGGGCCTGCTGAGTCTATTCCCGGGTGTTGGCCCTCGGACCGAGGGTTTGCTCTTTTAAAGGGCAATTGCGCACTGTGTGGCCTGCCTTCTGGCAGCGGTGGCTGACAAACTCTCGTTGAGGGTGGCGCTGGTTGTTGGTCCTTCCACGAGGTGGCGTTGTCCTCCTCCCGGGCGGCGTTGTCCTCCTCCGGGGCGGCGGCGGGGCGTCGGCGTCCTCCTCCTTCCTTTTTAGGTTTTTAGTCAGCTGGCGCACTTCTGAGCCCAGACTGTCCAGCTCACAAGGGGGCGCTGCCTGCACTTTGGCTTCATTAGCCAGTGGGGAAAAGGTGGGTGCTGCGGGCATTGGAGTGGCCCTACCCTGGTAATGTTGTATAGCAGTATCTGCTGTTTCCAGGGGTTGCAGTTCCTTTATAGCCATGTCCTTAAAGGTAGCATCTGGATGATCCAAGGACCACCAACGCACAGTCCTGCTCTCCTCTTGGGACCTCAGCCCCCGGACAAATTGTTCTTTTAGCATTTTACTTTCATCAGTTATGCTGGTTGGACTGACCTGTTTCAGAGCCCGCAGGGCCCCTTGCAAACGGCAGGCATAGTCCCGAACACTGTCCACCGGTTTCTGTGAGCAGTGGTAGAACCTCATCTGGAGGTCTGCCTCAAAGAAGTTTGTAACTTTTTGAAGATTACGGACACTGACTCCTGGTCTGCGGCCGACCAAGTCTCTACTTCTCTCTCCGCAGCACCAGTCAATTGTCCCACAAGTGCAGCTCTTTGTTTGCCCATCATAGAATACATGTCCAGTATGCTGCATATTTTTCGCTTGAATCCAGACAGGGTGTCTGGCTTGCCGCTGTACTGGGGGAGCCACTTTGCTCCAGGCATGTACTGTAAAGTCAATGGTACGATAGGCGCTACAGGCCCTGTTGATGGGGCGGTTGCTCCATCCCGCGCGGCATCATCCCCGGTGGGATCATCGGGGTTCTCGTCCCGAACCCCGGTATCGGGCTGCTCCTGCGACATCCTGGCACCCCCCTAGCGAACCGTGGCCTACCTTCTTTTTCCGTAGGCCGCAGCTCTGCAGGTGACGGTCTTCGGATAGGACCTTGCGTCGCTTCTCGTATTACGTCAGAGCGTGCGTTGGGGCTTCCTGCCAGGACCTGACGCTGCGTCAGTGCGTGGGGCGTGTCAGAGACTTCGCGCGGTTACACAGGTACGCCTCCTAGTTTTCGCGTGGTTACGCCCTTCTTCTCGCACAGTGACGTAACAATGGCGTCAATCTTCGCCACAGTACAATATACAGTTCGTGAATAAAGGCGCACAGTACCCGGTGGCAACGGGCACAACTCCTTCCGTAGCCGCGGGCAAGCTATCCTGTTCGTGACGCCAGGAAAGAGATGACGAGCCCAGGGGATGGGGATGTACTTGGCGCCTGGGCCTTGATGCCTGGCCTTGGGGGATGTCGCGGTAGTCGGCTCCCGGGCCCGTACCCTGGGCCTCTCTTTAAAAAGGTGGATAATTATGTGAAAGTTCGTGACGCCACCTGTGGTGTCTGGTGAGGATCACCAGCGCTGCGGCAGTTCGCTGAGGCCGGTGTTAAGGCAGCTTGGGTGGTATAGCTCCCCACAGGTGGAGCTGGGCCTCAGGGCAGTGTAAATGTAGGGATGCAGGACAGAGGGGACCCAGCCGGGTCTGAAGAAGGATTGGCAACCACATACAGTTCACTTCAGTACCTTTTACTGGTGGAAATTCAGGCACATTCCGGAGCACTATAGGGTGAAGGGTGCATATCAGGATTCTCCCCAGTGAGCAGGTATAGGGCCTCCTGTTTCTTGCCTTTGTGTAGTAAGTTTCTGACCTGCCTGGAGCTAGGCCTAACTTTGTCACTGTCCTGCACCTGCTGATCTTCTGATAGGGCCTTCTCTTGGAGTTCACACTCCCTGCTTGCGGGGCCTCCGTGACTCCTGGCTCTGGTACGTATCAGCTCTTGGGTGATCCTGGGACCTGAAGTCTTCCAGGGAATCCGGTTGTCTCTACAGGGGAATATATGGCCCTGTAGACGCGGACCCGGTGTCCGGTACATGTTTCTGGGGTGAGCTTGTACAGCTCCTCTGCCCCCAATGCTACTCACTCCACTAGCCTTCAGCCTACTCGGGGCCCTCACTAGGCTATACACACTAGCAGCTGGCAGGCTGCGCTTCACCGCTCTTATGGCGTTGGTACACCTTAAGCTCACTAACCTGAGCTACTTGAGTTTAGCTTGGCCTACCTCTGCAGACTGACTCCTGCAGGAACTGGCTGCAGACCTGTTTCTGTGTCTGAGCCTACACTAAAACACAACTAGACTGTTCTGCTCTGTGGCTGCAGCAGACTCACAGGCTGTACTTGCAGGAGCTTCCTGCTCTGTTCTGACTGCCTAACTCCACCCTCCGTATATATATGTCCCTATCCGGGCTCCATCTGGTGGTCTGAGGTAGGGTGGAGGTGTGTGTATGCTCTGAGGGCCTCTTGTGGAGAAATCCGTCCAAGCACCCCTCTAGGATCTGTGGCACTATTGCGCAGCAGGGCGCCACACATCCTCTATATATTACAGCGCACAGAACAGATCCTCTATATACTACACCACACAGGAGAGCCGACAGATACTCTATACACTACACCACACGGGACACATCCTCTATATACTACACCACACAGGTCACATCCTCTATATACTACACCACACGGGACACATCCTCTATATACTACACCACAAGTGACACATCCTCTATATACTACACCACACAGGAGAGCCGACAGATCCTCTATACACTACACCACACGGCACAGATCCTCTATATACTACACCACATGGGACAGATCCTCTATATACTACACCACACAGGACAGATCCTCTATATACTACACCACACAGGAGAGCCGACAGATCCTCTATACACTACACCACACGGGACAGATCCTCTATATACTACACCACACAGAAGAGCCGACAGATCCTCTATACACTACACCACACGGGACAGATCCTCTGTATACTACACATCATGTGACACATCCTCTATATACTACACCACAAGGGACACATCCTCTATATACTACAGCGCACAGGACAGATCCTCTATATACTACACCACACAGGAGAGCTGACAGATCCTCTATATACTACACCACAAGGGACACATCCTCTATATACTACACATCATGTGACACATCCTCTATATACTACACCACATAGGACACATCCTCTATATACTACACCACACGGGACACATCCTCTATATGCTACACCACACGGGACAGATCCTCTATATACTACACCACACGGGACACATCCTCTATATACTACAGCGCACAGGACAGATCCTCTATATACTACACCACACAGGAGAGCTGACAGATCCTCTATATACTACACCACAAGGGACACATCCTCTATATACTACGCATCATGTGACACATCCTCTATATACTACACCACACGGGACACATCCTCTATATACTACACCACACGGGACACATCCTCTATATACTACACCACACGGGACAGATCCTCTATATACACTGTAACATACCTGGTGGCGGGCTTGCATGGTGCACCATCTCTCACTATGCAAGATTGCAAACTTGATCTTCAGTCCAGTCTGCTAGCCTGGCTTCTATTCATGCTGTCTGTTTGTCTCTGTTCTGACTGCTTAGGGCAGCAGCCCGGTTACTTCCTGTTTTTTGTAGCTGTTGTGGGCACACCCCTAATGCGTCCTCAGCCTATTGCTGTCTGTCACTGGATATTTAAACCAGCTCCACCTTGAAGCTGGTGCCTGAGCAACTCTTATCCTCTGAGGGCTTCTTGCCTGATGTGCTCGGTCCTGTTCTGTTTTTCCTGCCTGTCCGCCTTCCTGGAGGCTGTATTCCCAGGCCTGTCTGAACACGCTCCTAGCCTGTTCGTCCCGCCTTCTGGGGGCCGCATACCCAGACCTGTTATCTGTGTCTTCTAGCCTGTTTGTCCGCCATTCTGGGGGCCGCATACCCAGACTCGCTCCTGTATCTCGCTGCAGTGTCAGTTCCTGTCTGAACACTCAGTTCCTGTCTGAACACTCTCCAAGCCTGTTACCTGTTTTTCTCTATGTCCGTACCTTCCCTTTTTCTGCAGAGTCTGAACCTGCACCTAACTCCTACTCGTTGTCGCTGTACTTCCGTTTGTGAGTTTAGAGTCCACTCGCTACTTCATTGCAAGTATCTTGTGTATATCTTGTTCTGCCTTTCCCTTCCAGTCTGTTCCGTGTGAACAGAGTCCTGTCCCCTCTTCTCTGCCTTGCTCACCGCTCCGGCGGTTCCTGCCTGCTCTGCCTTGCTCACCGCTCCAGTGGTTCCTGCCTGCTCTGCCTTGCTCACCGCTCCGGCGGGTCCTGCCTGCTCTGCCTTGCTCACCACTCGAGCGGTTCCTGCCTGCTCTGCCTTGCTCACCGCTCCGGCGGGTCCTGCCTGCTCTGCCTTGCTCACCACTCCGGCGGCTCCTGTCTGCTCTGCCTTGCTCACCACTCCGGCGGTTCCTGCCTGCTCTGCCTTGCTCACCGCTCCAGCGGTTCCTGCCTACTCTGCCTTGCTCACTGCTCCGGCGGTTCCTGCCTGCTCTGCCTTGCTCACCGCTCCGGCGGATCCTGCCTGCTCTGCCTTGCTCACCGCTCCGGCGGTTTCTCCCTGCTCTGCTTGCTCACAGCTCCAGCGGTACCTCTCTGCTCCGCCTTTCCCACCACTCCGGCGGTACCTCTCTGCTCTGCTTGTCTACCGCATCTGCGGTTCTGTTCCTGTATCCCAGTCTGTACTGGACTCTATCCAGCCTGTGCTCCAACCTGCTAGTACCTCCCCGTCTGCACGCCAGCCGCACTGGTCAGTACCCTCCTGTCTGCATAACAGCCGTGCCTGCCAGTATCCTCCTGTCTGCACTCCAGCCGTGCATGCCAATACCCACCTGTCTGTGTGCAAGCCTAACCCGCCTGTTCCTGTATTCCCCGGTGTGGGTCAACAGCCGTGTCCGGGATCTGGCCTGGAGTAGCACCTGGTCCCACTGCTCGGTTCCTCCCTGGTGCACGGCGTCGTTAGCCGTCGTGCGAACTTGGTCGGATCGGGTTGATACTTAGTTACGCCCCTCCAGGCACTCTCCGGTTCATGGCACAGTGGAATCACTAAATCATGCACATGCCAGTCAGCCCAGGTGTGTGCATAACATACTACACAACACGGGACACATCCTCTATATACTACACCACACGGGACGCATCCTCTATATACTACAGCGCACAGGACAGATCCTCTATATACTACACCACACGGGACACATCCTCTATATACTACGCCACACGGGACACATCCTCTATATACTACACCACACGGGACACATCCTCTATATACTACACCACACGGGACACATCCTCTATATACTACACCACACGGGACACATGCTCTATACACTACACCACACGGGACAGATCCTCTATATACTACACCACACGGGACACATCCTCTATACACTACACCACACGGGACAGATCCTCTATATACTACACCACACGGGACACATCCTCTATATACTACACCACACGGGACACATCCTCTATATACTACAGCGCACTGGACATTTCCTCTATATACTGGAGCTGTGTGATGGCTTATTTTTGCCTTGGCTAGATGATGCTTTTATTAGTACAATTTTGGGTGAAATACATATACACTGCACAGTACCACTTCTCCTGTCCTGAATAGTGGATGTAATTCTCAGTATCTGTATTATTATGTATATATACACTGCACAGTACCACTTCTCCTGTCCTGTATAGTGGATGTAATTCTCAGTATCTATATTATTCTGTATATTATACTGGGTGTAATTCTCAGTATCTGTATTATTCTGTATATTATACTGGGTGTCATTCTCAGTATCTGTATTATTCTGTATATTATACTGGGTGTCATTCTCAGTATCTGTATTATTCTGTATATATACACTGCACAGTACCACTTCTCTTGTCCTGTATAGTGGATGTAATTCTCAGTATCTGTATTATTCTGTATATATACACTGCACAGTACCACTTCTCTTGTCCTGTATAGTGGATGTAATTCTCAGTATCTGTATTATTCTGTATATAAACACTGCACAGTACCACTTCTCCTGTCCTGAATTGTGGATGTAATTCTCAGTATTTGCATTATTCTGTATATATACACTGCACAGTACCACTTCTCTTGTCCTGTATAGTGGATGTAATTCTCAGTATCTGTATTATTCTGTATATATACACTGCACAGTACCACTTCTCCTGTCCTGTATAGTGGATGTAATTCTCAGTATCTGTATTATTCTGTATATATACACTGCACAGTACCACTTCTCTTGTCCTGTATACTGGGTGTCATTCTCAGTATCTGTATTATTCTGTATATATACACTGCACAGTACCACTTCTCTTGTCCTGTATAGTGGATGTAATTCTCAGTATCTGTATTATTCTGTATATATACACTGCACAGTACCACTTCTCTTGTCCTGTATACTGGGTGTAATTCTCAGTATCTGTATTATTCTGTATGTTATACTGGGTGTAATTCTCAGTATCTGTATTATTCTATATATTATACTGGGTGTCATTCTCAGTATCTGTATTATTCTGTATATATACACTGCACAGTACCAGTTCTCTTGTCCTGTATACTGGGTGTAATTCTCAGTATCTGTATTATTCTGTATATTATACTGGGTGTCATTCTTAGTATCTGTATTATTCTGTATATATACACTGCACAATACCACTTCTCCTGTCCTGTATACTGGGTGTAATTCTGAGTATCTGTATTATTCTGTATACTAGATGGTGGTCCGATTCGAACGCATCGGGTATTCTAGAATAGGTATGCGGCCGACGGGGCGCAATTAGCAGAGCGGCGTTTAAATTTGGCGCCCAAATCGCTGATTGGTCGCGTTCGGCAACCGCGACCAATCAGCAAAGCGGTGTTTAAATTTGGCGGCAATATCGGTGATTGGTCGCGGGCGGCGGCCGCGACCAATCTGCGAACCGTGTTAGTGAGGACTGGAGAGCGTGTTTAAATTTGGCACCAAAATCGCTGATTAGTCGCGACCAATCAGCAGAGCGGTGTTTAAATTTGGCGCCAATACTGCTGATTGGTCGCGGTCGGCGGCCGCGACCAATCAGCAAAGCGATGCAGCGCGGGGTTTAAATTTAGCCCCAAAGTCGCTGATTAGTTGCGTCTGACGGCCGCGATCAATCAGCGATTTTGGCGCAAAATTTAAACAACGCTCTGTTGATTGGTCGTGGCCGTCATACGCGACTAATCAGCGACTTTGGGGCCAAATTTAAACCCCGCTCTGCATCGCTCTGCTGATTGGTCGCGGTCGCCGGCCTCGACCAATCAGCAGAGCGTTGTTTAAATTTGGCGCCAATCTCGCTGATTAGTCGCGGATGGCGGCCGCGACCAATCAGCAGAGCGGTGTTTGAATTTGGCGCCAAAATCGCTGATTGGTCGCGGGCGGCGGCCGCGACCAAGCAGCGAACCGTGTTAGTGAGGAATGGAGAGCGTGTTTAAATTTGGCACCAAAATCGCTGATTAGTCGCGACCGCGACCAATCAGCAAAGAGGTGTTTAAATTTGGCGACAATACTGCTGATTGGTCGCGGCATTTGTGTTAAAATCGCTGATTGGTCGCTGGCGCTGGCCGCGACCAATCACCAATTTGGGCGCCAAATTTAAATATCGGACGCGACCAATCACCAATCTTGGCTCCAGATTTAAACACCGCTGTGCTGATTGGTCGCGGCCGATATTTAAAATTGGCGCCCAAATCGGTGATTGGTCGCGGGCAGCGCCTGCGACCAATCAGCGATTTTTAACACAAATGTCCGGATCTTTGTAACACCATGCGCATACTGTGGGGAGATCAGCGGTTAGGGTGTGAAGGGAGGACCGGGGAGCGGCGCTGCGGGTTGGGATACTTCTGCTGCGAGCAGTCGCTCATGTCCCGGGTTCTCCCAGCGGAAGTAGCCGCACAGGCAGCGGCGCTCCCCGGTCCTCACTAATACGATTCCGCCCCCCAGCTCCTCACCAATATGATTCGCTGATTGGTTGCGCTCTCCGCACGCGACCAATCAGTGATCTTGGCGCTAAAGTTAAACACCACTCTGCTGATTGGTCGCGGCCGCTGCCCGCGACCAATCACCGATTTGGGCGCCAAATTTAAATATCGGCCGCGACCAATCAGTACAGCGGTGTTTAAATGTGGAGCCAAGATCGGTGATTGGTCGCGGCCGATATTTAAATTTGGCGCCCAAATCGGTGATTGGTCGCGGGCACCGCCGGCGACCAATCAGCGATTTTTAACACAAATGTCCGGATCTTTGTAACACCATGCGGATACTGTGGGGACATCAGCGGCTAGGGTGTGAAGGGAGGACCGGGGAGCGGCGTTGCGGGTAGGGATACTTCTGCTGCGAGCGCCCTCTCATGTCCCGGGTTCTCGCAGCGGAAGTATCCGCACAGGCAGCGCCGCTGACATTCATGCGGCTAGGGTGTGAAGGGAGGACTGGGGAGCGGCGCTGACATCCAATTGGTCGCGGCCGCTATTTAAATGTGCCGCACAAATCGGTGATTGGGCGCGGTCTTGGCCCGCGACCAATCACTGATCTTGCGGCTAAAGTTAACCATTACTGTGCTCATTGGTCGCGGACGCTGCCCGCGACCAATCACCCATTTGGGCGCCAAATTTAAATATCGGCCGCGACCAATCACCGATCTTGGCTCCAGATTTAAACACCGCTGTGCTGATTGGTCGCGGCCGATATTTAAATGTTGCACCCAAATCGGTGATTGGTCGCGGGCAGCGTCGGCGACCAATCAGCACAGCGGTGTTTAAATCTGGAGCCAAGATCGGTGATTGGTCGGGTCCGAAGACCGCGACCAATCATCGAATCGTCTTGGTGAGGACCGGGGAGCGGCGCTGCCTGTGCGGTTACTTCCGCTGCGAGAACCCGGGACATGAGCGGGCGCTCGCAGGAGAAGTATCCCGACCTGCAGCGCCGCTCCCCGGTCCTCTCTTCCGCATGGAGGTCAGCGACGCCGGCGGTCCTTCCGCTGCTACCGGCCGGGAGATGAGCGCCTCGCGCCGCTCATCTCCCGGCTGCATCTCCGTCCCGCAGATGGGTCCGGCGGTCGGGTTCCTTCTGCTGTTGCCGGCCGGGAGATGAGCGCCTCGCGGCGCTCATCTCCCGGCTGCATCGCCGCTCAGCTCCGTCCCGCAGATGAGCCGCTAACGGCCGCCATCTTTTTTCAGAAATCCCGCGGTGCTGATTGGCTGCTGCCGGACCAATGAGCGACGCGGGATTTCCTGGACAGACAGACACATAGACACACAGACACACAAACAGACAGACGGGATAAGACGATTATATATATAGACTAGATGGTGGCCCGATTCTAATGCATCAGGTATTCTAGAATAGGTATGCGGCCGACCGGGTGCAATCAGCAGAGCTGTGTTTAAATTTGGGGCCAAAATCGCTGATTGGTCGCGGTTGCCGAACGCGACCAATCAGCAAAGCGGTGTTTAAATTTGGTGGCAATATCAATGATTGGTCGTGGGCGGCGGCCGCGACCAATCAGCGAACCGTGTTAGTGAAGACTGGAGAGCGTGTTTAAATTTGGCACCAAAATCGCTGATTAGTCGCGACCAATCAGCAGAGCGGTGTTTAAATTTGGCGCCAATACTGCTGACTGGTCGCGGCCGCCGACCGCGACCAATCAGCAGAGCGATGCAGAGCGGGGTTTAAATTTGGCGCCAAAATCGCTGATTGGTCGCCGGCCGCGACCAAACAGCAGAGCGTTGTTTAAATTTGGCGCCAAAATCGCTGATTGGTCGAGGCCGGCGACAGCGACCAATCAGCAGAGCGTTGTTTAAATTTGGCGCCAATCTCGCTGATTGGTCGCGGATGGCGGCCGCGACCAATCAGCAGTGCGGTGTTTAAATTTGGCACCAAAATCGCTGATTAGTCGCGACCGCGACCAATCAGCAAAGAGGTGTTTAAATTTGACGACAATAGTGCTGATTGGTCGCGGCCGGTGGTTGCGACCAATCAGCAGAGTGAGGTTTACATTTGGCGCCAATACTGCTGATTGGTCACGGCCGACAACCGCGACCAATCAGCAGAGCGGTGTTTAAATTTTGCGCCAATCTCGCTGATTGTTCGCGGCTGGCGGCCGCGACCAATCAGCAGAGCAGGGTTTAAATTTGGCACCAATAATACTGATGGGTCGCGGCCGGCGACCGCGACCAATCAGCAGAGCGTTGTTTAAATTTGGCACAAAAAACGCAGATTGGTCGAGGCCGGTGGTTGCGACCAATCAGCAGAGTGAGGTTTAAATTTGGCGCCAATACTGCTGAATGGTCACGGCCGACAACCGCGACCAATCAGCAGAGCGGTGTTTAAATTTTGCGTCAATACTGCTGATTGATCTCGGCCAGCGACCGCGATCAATCAGCAGAGCGTTGCTTAAATTTGGCGCCAATCTCGTTGATTGGTCGCGGCTGGAGTCCGCAACCAATCAGCAGAGCATTGTTTAAACTTGGCGCCAATCTCGCTGATTGGACGCGTCCGGCGTCCGCGTCCAATCAGCACAGCAGTATTTAAATGTGGCGCCCAAATTGGTGATTGGTTGCGGGCAGCGGCCGTGACCAATCAGCAGAGCGGTGTTTAACTTTAGCGCCAAGATCACTGATTGGTCGGGTGTGGAGAGCGCGACCAATCAGCGAATCGTATTGGTGAGGAGCGGGGAGCAGAATCGTATTAGTGAGGACCGGGGAGCGCCGCTGCCTGTGCGGCTACTTCCGCTGCGAGAACCCGGGACATGAGCGGGCGCTCGGAGCAGAAGTATCCCGACCCGCAGCGCCGCTCCCCGGTCCTCCCTTCACACCCTAGCCGCTGATGTCCCCACAGTATCCGCATGGTGTTACAAAGGTCCGGACATTTGTGTTAAAAATCGCTGATTGGTCGCTGGCGCTGCTCGCGACCAATCACCGATTTGGGCGCCAAATTTAAATATCGGCCGCGACCAATCACCGATCTTGGCTCCACATTTAAACACCGCTGTGCTGATTGGTCGCCGACGCTGGGCGCGACCAATCACCGATTTTGGCGCCACATTTAAATTTAAATAGCGGCCGCAACCAATTGGATGTCAGCGCCGCTCCCCGGTCCTCCCTTCACACCCTAGCCGCATGGATGTCAGCGCCGCTGTCTGTGCAGATAGTTCCGCTGCAAGAACCCGGGACATGAGCGGGCGCTCGCAGCAGAAGTGTCCCGACCCGCAGCGCCGCTCCCCGGTCCTCCCTTCACACCCTAGCCGCTGATGTCCCCACAGTATCCGCATGGTGTTACAAAGGTCCGGACATTTGTGTTAAAAATCGCTGATTGGTCGCTGGCGCTGGCCGCGACCAATCACCGATCTTGGCGGCAAATTCAAACACCTCTGTGCTGATTGGTCGCCGACGCTGTGCGCGACCAATCACCGATTTTGGCGGCACATTTAAATAGCGTCCGCGACCAATCAGTACAGCGGTGTTTAAATGTGGAGCCAAGATCGGTGATTGGTCGCGGCCGATATTTCAATTTGACGCCCAAATCGGTGATTGGTCGCGGGCAGCGCCAGCGACCAATCAGCGATTTTTAACACAAATGTCCAGATCTTTGTAACACCATGCGGATACTGTGGGGACATCAGCGGCTAGGGTGTGAAGGGAGGACCGGGGAGCGGCGCTGCGGGTCGGGATACTTCTGCTCCGAGTGCCCGCTCATGTCCCGGGTTCTCGGAGCGGAAGTATCCGCACAGGCAGCGGCGCTGACATCCATGCGGCTAGGGCGTGAAGGGAGGACCGGGGAGCGGCGCTGACATCCAATTGGTCGCGGCCGCTATTTAAATGTGCCGCACAAATCGGTGATTGGTCGCCGACTTGGCCCGCGACCAATCACTGATCTTGCGGCCAAAGTTAAACAGTACTGTGCTGATTGGTCGCGGACGCTGCCCGCGACCAATCACCGATTTGGGCGCCAAATTTAAATATCGGCCGCGACCAATCACCGATCTTGGCTCCACATTTAAACACCGCTGTGCTGATTGGTCGCCGACGCTGGGCACGACCAATCACCGATTTTGGCGCCACATTTAAATAGCGTCGGTGACCAATCCGCACAGCGGTGTGGAGTCAAGATCGGTGATTGGTCGCGGCCGATATTTGAATGTGGCGCCCAAATCGGTGATTGGTCGCGGGCAGCATCCGCGACCAATCAGCACCGTAGTGTTTAACTTTTGCGGCAAGATCCGTGATTGGTCGTGGGACAAGACCGCGACCAATCACCGATTTGTGCGGCACTTTTAAATAGCGTCCGCGACCAATTGGATGTCAGCGCCGCTCCCCCGTCCTCCCTTCACACCATAGCCGCATGGATGTCAGCGGCGCTGCCTGTGCGGATAGTTCCGCTCCGATAACCCGGGACATGAGCGGGCGCTGGCAGAAGTATCCCGACCCGCAGCGCCGCTCCCCAGTCCTCCCTTCACACTCTAGCCGCTGATGTCCCCACAGTATCCGCATGGTGTTACAAAGGTCCGGACATTTGTGTTAAAAATCGCTGATTGGTCGCTGGCACTGCCCGCGACCAATCACCGATTTGGGCGCCAAATTTAAATATCGGCCGCGACCAATCACCGATCTTGGCTCCACATTTAAACACCGCTGTGCTGATTGGTCGCGGCCGATATTTAAATTTGGCGCCCAAATAGGTGATTGGTCGCGGGCAGCGCCCGCGACCAATCAGCGATTTTTAACACAAATTTCCGGACCTTTGTAACACCATGCGGATACAGTGGGGACATCAGTGGCTAGGGTGTGAAGGGAGGATCGGGGAGCGGCGCTGCAAATCTGGATACTTCTGCTGCGAGCGCCCGCTCATGTCCCGGGTTCTTGCAGCGGAAGTATCCGCACAGGCAGCGGCGCTGACATCCAATTGGTCGCGGACGCTATTTAAAATTGCCGCACAAATCGGTGATTGGTCGCTGTCTTGGCCCGCGACCAATGACTGATCTTGGCGCCAAAGTTAAACACTATTGTGCTGATTGGTCGCGGACGCTGACCGCGACCAATCACCGATTTGGGCGCCAAATTTAAATATCGGCCGCGACCAATCACCAATTTGGGCGCCAAATTTAAATATCGGCCGCGACCAATCACCGATCTTGGCTCCACATTTAAACACCGCTGTGGTGATTGGTCGCGGCCGATATTTAAATTTGGCGCCCAAATCGGTGATTGGTCGCGGGCAGCGTCGGCGACCAATCAGCACAGTGGTGTTTAAGTTTTGCGCAAAGATCAGTGATTGGTCGGGTCCGAAGACCCCGACCAATCTTCGAATCGTCTTGGTGAGGACCGGGGAGCGGCGCTGCCTGTGCGGCTACTTACGCTGCGAGAACCCGGGACATCACGGGCGCTCGCAGCAGAAGTATCCCGACCCGCAGCGCTGGTCCCCGGTCCTCCCTTCCGCATGGAGGTCAGCGGCGCCGGCGGTCCTTCCGCTGCTACCGGTCGGGAGATGAGCGCCTCGCGCCGCTCATCTCCCTGCTGCATCTCCTTCCCGCAGATGGGTCCGGCGGTCGGGTTCCTTCTGCTGTTGCCGGCCGGGAGATGAGCGCCTCGCGGCACTCATCTCCCGGCTGCATCGCCGCTCAGCTCCGTCCCGCAGATGAGCCGCCAACGGCCGCCATCTTTTTTTAGAAATCCCCCGGCGCTGATTGGCCGCTGCCGGACCAATGAGCGACGCGGGATTTCCTGGACAGACAGACACACCGACAGACACACAGACAGACAGACAGACAGACAGACAGACGGGATAAGACGATTATATATATAGATATACACTGCACAGTACCACTTCTCTTGTCCTGTATAGTGGATGTAATTCTCAGTATCTGTATTATTCTGTATATATACACTGCACAGTACCACTTCTCTTGTCCTGTATACTGGGTGTAATTCTCAGTATCTGTATTATTCTGTATATTATACTGGGTGTCATTCTCAGTATCTGTATTATTCTGTATATATACTCTGCATAGTACTACTTCTCTTGTCCTGTAAACTGGGTGTAATTCTCAGTATCTGTATTATTCTGTATATATACACTGCACAGTACCACTTCTCCTGTCCTGTATACTGGGTGTCATTCTCAGTATCTGTATTATTCTGTATATATACACTGCACAGTACCACTTCTCCTGTCCTGTATACTGGGTGTAATTCTCAGTATCTGTATTATTCTGTATATATACACTGCACAGTACCACTTCTCCTGTCCTGTATACTGGGTGTCATTCTCAGTATCTGTATTATTCTGTATATATACACTGCACAGTACCACTTCTCCTGTCCTGTATACTGGGTGTCATTCTCAGTATCTGTATTATTCTGTATATATACACTGCACAGTACCACTTCTCCTGTCCTGTATACTGGGTGTAATTCTCAGTATCTGTATTATTCTGTATATATACTCTGCACAGTACTACTTCTCCTGTCCTGTATACTGGGTGTCATTCTCAGTATCTGTATTATTCTGTATATATACTCTGCACAGTACTACTTCTCTTGTCCTGTTTGCTGGGTGTAATTCTCAGTATCTATATTATTCTGTATATATACACTGCACAGTGCCACTTCTCTTGTCCTGTATACTGGGTGTCATTCTCAGTATCTGTATTATTCTGTATATATACACTGCACAGTACCACTTCTCTTGTCCTGTATACTGGGTGTAATTCTCAGTATCTTGTAATGCAGCAGCTTGCTAGCATTACTGTAAATGGTCCAGGATGTGTTTTACCTGACCATGTACCTTCCCCTTTAACTGACTGGTCACATGACTGTGACATCACACAGGTCCTGTATGCACAGTAAAGGTCTGTACACATGACTGGGACAGCACACAGGACCTATACACACAGCTGACTGATCACATGACTGTGACATCAGCAAGGTCCTGTCAGTATGGGTGTATGTGTGCACAGGATATATAAACCCCAGTAATTGGAGACAGGTGTGTTCGGTGTGAGGCTTGAGGCCTGTGCTCCGTGTGTGTGGGACACCGTTTGTGAGAGGCCTAGTGAGGCCGAGTGAAGCCTGGCAGCCTGAAAGGCAAAGACTGGATCCTGTGCGGATGCTAGTGGCCTTGGAAGGCAGCGGCTTTGGAGTGAAGCCTGGTACCTGAAAGGTCGAGCCTGGATCCTGTGTGGATGTCAGTGGCCTTTGAGGGAACGACGGCTGGAGACCCCTACCTGGGAAGCCGCAAAGCCACAGTGGTGGCGGATTAAAATGGACTGCAGCAACTAAACCCGGCAAAGGTAGTACACTTTGTTACATGGACTGTGTTATGGTCATTGATAATTTATTACCTTGCCGTAGGCTGTAACCTGGAGCAGGGGGGCCTGTGTGCCACTTGTCTCATGAATGTTGTAGATATGTGTGTCGGCGTGCCACGGAGTTGGACCTGGTGAACTGTGGCTTATGATGTAATAAACTGCAACATTGTGAGAAAAACGTAAAGACATTGCACGTGTGCATTGATTGACGCAGCGAAGCGAGTAACCCCCAGTATGATGACTAGCGCTGCTTACAATCTGTATTATTCTGTATATTATACTGGGTGTCATTCTCAGTATCTGTATTATTCTGTATATATACACTGCACAGTACCACTTCTCCTGTCCTGTATAGTGGATGTAATTCTCAGTATCTGTATTATTCTGTATATATACACTGCACAGTACCACTTCTCCTGTCCTGTATAGTGGATGTAATTCTCAGTATCTGTATTATTCTGTATATATACACTGCACAGTACCACTTCTCTTGTCCTGTATACTGGGTGTCATTCTCAGTATCTGTATTATTCTGTGTATATATACGCTGCACAGTACCACTTCTCTTGTCCTGTATACTGGGTGTAATTCTCAGTATCTGTATTATTCTGTATATATACACTGCACAGTACCACTTCTCTTGTCCTGTATACTGGGTGTCATTCTCAGTATCTGTATTATTCTGTGTATATATACGCTGCACAGTACCACTTCTCTTGTCCTGTATACTGGGTGTAATTCTCAGTATCTGTATTATTCTGTATATTACACTGGGTGTCATTCTCAGTATCTGTATTATTCTGTATATATACACTGCACAGTACCAGTTCTCTTGTCCTGTATACTGGGTGTAGTTCTCAGTATCTGTATTATTCTGTATATATACACTGCACAGTGCCACTTCTCCTGTCCTGTATACTGGGTGTAATTCTCCGTATCTGTATTATTCTGTATATATATGACGCGCCCCTGGGCCTGTGTCGCGCTGCGTTGCGCACGCGGGAGCCTACCCGGAGCCGGATCTCTTGAGGGTTGTAGTCTCGTGGCGGTGACCCGGTCCGTGCCCAGGGAGTCAAACTAGACGGCAGTCTATTAGTAGTAAATAGTTGAGGACTACGCCACCCGTTGAGTGCAGCCAGGGAGCTGCTGCTGCAGGGCAGACCGCTGAGGCCGGTGGTAGGATTGTGCAGCGTGATAGTATAACCCCCAACGGGAGGGGTATGGCCTCAGGGCAGCCGACGTGGATGATGGGGGTAGCAGGAACCACTCAGAGACGGTACGGTGTAGTTCAGGGTCTTTACTGGTAACAACGACAGACCCTCCCGGAGTACTTGCTAGCAAACGGGGCCTGGTCAGTCTTTGAGCAGATGGGATCTCCCCTGGCCAGGCGTAGTTGTAGGCCTCCCAAACTGACTGTACTCTTCTGGCTACCTTGCTAGAAGCTGATGTAAGTAGCCCACGTCCCGGAGTGTACCGTGTGGTGCTCACCCGTATGGCCGGTGACTCGGGGCCTTCTAATGGCTTCCGCTCAACGATGGCGGTGCTGGTCCCACGCGTGTGACCGTGCCTTCGGGCTTCTGGGCCAGAGGACCTGAAATCCCCTGCCTGACGGATTCTGCTGCTGGGTAGGAGTTAGTCCCCACAGCCTCGGACTCCGGGTCCGGTAAAGAATCTTCTTAGTCAGGGCGAACTCTGCAGCTGCCAGCCCCTGACTCCTTGTAACTCTGCTGTTTCCTATGCTGCTTCTTGTCTCCACTCTCCTTGTCTGACTCACCCTGCCTCAGCCCCGGGTTTATACAGGGGAAGTTCTTCCCCTCCCAAGACTGGGCAGGAGGTGTGGCATGCACAGGATCCCTGACCAAAGGACCTCCCACCTGCTCTCAGACATAACATTACATTACTGTGGAAAACCAGACCCCTGGGGTGCCACATATACACTGCACAGTACCACTTCTCCTGTCCTGTATACTGGGTGTAATTCTCCGTATCTGTATTATTCTGTATATATACACTGCACAGTACCACTTCTCCTGTCCTGTATACTGGGTGTAATTCTCCGTATCTGTATTATTCTGTATATATACACTGCACAGTACCACTTCTCCTGTCCTGTATACTGGGTGTAATTCTCCGTATCTGTATTATTCTGTATATATACACTGCACAGTGCCACTTCTCTTGTCCTGTATACTGGGTGTAATTCTCAGTATCTGTATTATTCTGTATATATACACTGAACAGTACCAGTTCTCTTGTCCTGTATACTGGGTGTAATTCTCAGTATCTGTATTATTCTGTATATTACACTGGGTGTCATTCTCAGTATCTGTGTTATTCTGTATATATACACTGCACAGTACCACTTCTCCTGTCCTGTATACTGGGTGTAATTCTCACTATCTGTATTATTCTGTATATATACACTGCACAGTACCACTTCTCTTGTCCTGTATACTGGGTGTCATTCTCAGTATCTGTATTATTCTGTATATATACTCTGCACAGTACCACTTCTCCTGCCCTGTATACTGGGTGTCATTCTCAGTATCTGTATTATTCTGTATATATACACTGCACAGTACCACTTCTCCTGCCCTGTATACTGGGTGTCATTCTCAGTATCTGTATTATTCTGTATATATACACTGCACAGTACCACTTCTCTTGTCCTGTATACTGGGTGTAATTCTCAGTATCTGTATTATTCTGTATATATACACTGCACAGTACCACTTCTCCTGTCCTGTATACTGGGTGTAATTCTCACTATCTGTATTATTCTGTATATATACTCTGCACAGTACCACTTCTCTTGTCCTGTATACTGGGTGTCATTCTCAGTATCTGTATTATTCTGTATATATACTCTGCACAGTACCACTTCTCCTGCCCTGTATACTGGGTGTCATTCTCAGTATCTGTATTATTCTGTATATATACACTGCACAGTACCACTTCTCTTGTCCTGTATACTGGGTGTAATTCTCAGTATCTGTATTATTCTGTATATATACACTGCACAGTGCCACTTCTCCTGCCCTGTATACTGGGTGTCATTCTCAGTATCTGTATTATTCTGTATATATACACTGCACAGTACCACTTCTCTTGTCCTGTATACTGGGTGTCATTCTCAGTATCTGTATTATTCTGTATATATACACTGCACAGTACCTCTTCTCCTGTCCTGTATACTGGGTGTAATTCTCACTATCTGTATTATTCTGTATATATACACTGCACAGTACCACTTCTCCTGTCCTGTATACTGGGTGTAATTCTCAGTATCTGTATTATTCTGTATATATACTCTGCATAGTACTACTTCTCTTGTCCTGTATGCTGGGTGTAATTCTCAGTATCTGTGTTATTCTGTATATATACACTGCACAGTACCACTTCTCCTGTCCTGTATACTGGGTGTAATTCTCAGTATCTGTATTATTCTGTATATATACACTGCACAGTACCACTTCTCCTGTCCTGTATAGTGGATGTAATTCTCAGTATCTGTATTATTCTGTATATATACACTGCACAGTACCACTTCTCCTGTCCTGTATAGTGGATGTAATTCTCAGTATCTGTATTATTCTGTATATATACACTGCACAGTACCACTTCTCTTGTCCTGTATAGTGGATGTAATTCTCAGTATCTGTATTATTCTGTGTATATATACGCTGCACAGTACCACTTCTCTTGTCCTGTATACTGGGTGTAATTCTCAGTATCTGTATTATTCTGTATATATACACTGCACAGTACCAGTTCTCTTGTCCTGTATACTGGGTGTAATTCTCAGTATCTGTATTATTCTGTATATTACACTGGGTGTCATTCTCAGTATCTGTATTATTCTGTATATATACACTGCACAGTACCAGTTCTCTTGTCCTGTATACTGGGTGTAGTTCTCAGTATCTGTATTATTCTGTATATATACACTGCACAGTGCCACTTCTCCTGTCCTGTATACTGGGTGTAATTCTCCGTATCTGTATTATTCTGTATATATACACTGCACAGTACCACTTCTCCTGTCCTGTATACTGGGTGTCATTCTCAGTATCTGTATTATTCTGTATATATACACTGCACAGTACCACTTCTCCTGCCCTGTATACTGGGTGTCATTCTCAGTATCTGTATTATTCTGTATATATACACTGCACAGTACCACTTCTCCTGTCCTGTATACTGGGTGTAATTCTCACTATCTGTATTATTCTGTATATATACACTGCACAGTACCACTTCTCTTGTCCTGTATGCTGGGTGTAATTCTCAGTATCTGTGTTATTCTGTATATATACACTGCACAGTACCACTTCTCCTGTCCTGTATACTGGGTGTAATTCTCAGTATCTGTATTATTCTGTATATATACTCTGCATAGTACTACTTCTCTTGTCCTGTATGCTGGGTGTAATTCTCAGTATCTGTGTTATTCTGTATATATACACTGCACAGTACCACTTCTCCTGTCCTGTATACTGGGTGTAATTCTCAGTATCTGTATTATTCTGTATATATACACTGCACAGTACCACTTCTCCTGTCCTGTATAGTGGATGTAATTCTCAGTATCTGTATTATTCTGTATATATACACTGCACAGTACCACTTCTCCTGTCCTGTATAGTGGATGTAATTCTCAGTATCTGTATTATTCTGTATATATACACTGCACAGTACCACTTCTCTTGTCCTGTATAGTGGATGTAATTCTCAGTATCTGTATTATTCTGTGTATATATACGCTGCACAGTACCACTTCTCTTGTCCTGTATACTGGGTGTAATTCTCAGTATCTGTATTATTCTGTATATATACACTGCACAGTACCAGTTCTCTTGTCCTGTATACTGGGTGTAGTTCTCAGTATCTGTATTATTCTGTATATTACACTGGGTGTCATTCTCAGTATCTGTATTATTCTGTATATATACACTGCACAGTACCAGTTCTCTTGTCCTGTATACTGGGTGTAGTTCTCAGTATCTGTATTATTCTGTATATATACACTGCACAGTGCCACTTCTCCTGTCCTGTATACTGGGTGTAATTCTCCGTATCTGTATTATTCTGTATATATACACTGCACAGTACCACTTCTCCTGTCCTGTATACTGGGTGTAATTCTCCGTATCTGTATTATTCTGTATATATACACTGCACAGTACCACTTCTCCTGTCCTGTATACTGGGTGTAATTCTCCGTATCTGTATTATTCTGTATATATACACTGCACAGTACCACTTCTCCTGTCCTGTATACTGGGTGTAATTCTCCGTATCTGTATTATTCTGTATATATACACTGCACAGTGCCACTTCTCTTGTCCTGTATTCTGGGTGTAATTCTCAGTATCTGTATTATTCTGTATATATACACTGCACAGTACCACTTCTCCTGTCCTGTATACTGGGTGTAATTCTCACTATCTGTATTATTCTGTATATATACTCTGCACAGTACCACTTCTCTTGTCCTGTATACTGGGTGTCATTCTCAGTATCTGTATTATTCTGTATATATACTCTGCACAGTACCACTTCTCCTGCCCTGTATACTGGGTGTCATTCTCAGTATCTGTATTATTCTGTATATATACACTGCACAGTACCACTTCTCCTGCCCTGTATACTGGGTGTCATTCTCAGTATCTGTATTATTCTGTATATATACACTGCACAGTACCACTTCTCTTGTCCTGTATACTGGGTGTAATTCTCAGTATCTGTATTATTCTGTATATATACACTGCACAGTGCCACTTCTCCTGCCCTGTATACTGGGTGTCATTCTCAGTATCTGTATTATTCTGTATATATACACTGCACAGTACCACTTCTCTTGTCCTGTATACTGGGTGTCATTCTCAGTATCTGTATTATTCTGTATATATACACTGCACAGTACCACTTCTCCTGTCCTGTATACTGGGTGTAATTCTCACTATCTGTATTATTCTGTATATATACACTGCACAGTACCACTTCTCCTGCCCTGTATACTGGGTGTCATTCTCAGTATCTGTATTATTCTGTATATATACACTGCACAGTACCACTTCTCTTGTCCTGTATACTGGGTGTCATTCTCAGTATCTGTATTATTCTGTATATATACACTGCACAGTACCACTTCTCCTGTCCTGTATACTGGGTGTAATTCTCACTATCTGTATTATTCTGTATATATACACTGCACAGTACCACTTCTCCTGCCCTGTATACTGGGTGTCATTCTCAGTATCTGTATTATTCTGTATATATACACTGCACAGTACCACTTCTCCTGTCCTGTATAGTGGGTGTAATTCTCACTATCTGTATTATTCTGTATATTATACTGGGTGTAATTCTCAGTATCTGTATTATTCTGTATATATACTCTGCACAGTGCCACTTCTCCTGTCCTGTATACTGGGTGTCATTCTCACTATCTGTATTATTCTGTATATATACACTGCACAGTACCACTTCTCCTGTCCTGTATACTGGGTGTAATTCTCACTATCTGTATTATTCTGTATATATACACTGCACAGTACCACTTCTCCTGTCCTGTATACTGGGTGTCATTCTCAGTATCTGTATTATTCTGTATATATACACTGCACAGTACCACTTCTCCTGCCCTGTATACTGGGTGTCATTCTCAGTATCTGTATTATTCTGTATATATACACTGCACAGTACCACTTCTCCTGTCCTGTATACTGGGTGTAATTCTCACTATCTGTATTATTCTGTATATATACACTGCACAGTACCACTTCTCTTGTCCTGTATGCTGGGTGTAATTCTCAGTATCTGTGTTATTCTGTATATATACACTGCACAGTACCACTTCTCCTGTCCTGTATACTGGGTGTAATTCTCAGTATCTGTATTATTCTGTATATATACACTGCACAGTACTACTTCTCCTGTCCTGTATAGTGGGTGTAATTCTCACTATCTGTATTATTCTGTATATATACTCTGCACAGTACCACTTCTCTTGTCCTGTATACTGGGTGTCATTCTCAGTATCTGTATTATTCTGTATATATACACTGCACAGTACCACTTCTCCTGTCCTGTATAGTGGGTGTAATTCTCAGTATCTGTATTATTCTGTATATATACTCTGCACAGTGCCACTTCTCCTGTCCTGTATACTGGGTGTAATTCTCACTATCTGTATTATTCTGTATATATACACTGCACAGTACCACTTCTCCTGCCCTGTATACTGGGTGTCATTCTCACTATCTGTATTATTCTGTATATATACACTGCACAGTACCACTTCTCCTGTCCTGTATACTGGGTGTAATTCTCACTATCTGTATTATTCTGTATATATACACTGCACAGTACCACTTCTCCTGCCCTGTATACTGGGTGTCATTCTCACTATCTGTATTATTCTGTATATATACACTGCACAGTACCACTTCTCCTGCCCTGTATACTGGGTGTCATTCTCACTATCTGTATTATTCTGTATATATACACTGCACAGTACCACTTCTCCTGTCCTGTATACTGGGTGTCATTCTCAGTATCTGTATTATTCTGTATATATACACTGCACAGTACCACTTCTCCTGCCCTGTATACTGGGTGTCATTCTCAGTATCTGTATTATTCTGTATATATACACTGCACAGTACCACTTCTCCTGTCCTGTATACTGGGTGTAATTCTCACTATCTGTATTATTCTGTATATATACACTGCACAGTACCACTTCTCTTGTCCTGTATGCTGGGTGTAATTCTCAGTATCTGTGTTATTCTGTATATATACACTGCACAGTACCACTTCTCCTGTCCTGTATAGTGGGTGTAATTCTCACTATCTGTATTATTCTGTATATATACTCTGCACAGTACCACTTCTCTTGTCTTGTATACTGGGTGTCATTCTAACTATCTGTATTATTCTGTATATATACACTGCACAGTACCACTTCTCTTGTCCTGTATACTGGGTGTAATTCTCACTATCTGTATTATTCTGTATATATACACTGCACAGTACCACTTCTCTTGTCCTGTATACTGGGTGTCATTCTCAGTATCTGTATTATTCTGTATATATACACTGCACAGTACCACTTCTCCTGTTCTGCTGAAGAAGAGGTGGCATTGGCTTTGGGGAGGGTCAGTACTGATGGGTTTATTATTTTCTATGTCTACAATCCTATGGTTAAATAAAAATTAATCCTGAACAACTTGTTTAAAGGGGTTGTCTGAAGTTTGGAAATTGTCCTCTATCATTGGGATATGGAATAATTTTCTGATTGCTGGGGGTCCAACAGCCGGGACCCCCACTGTTTCCGAGAACCAGGGATCTGAAGAGCTCTGGGTGAATGGAGCGGTAGTCGATCATTCGCATTGCAGCTCCATTCACACGTGGCTTAATAAACATCCCCTATAATGGAGTGGTGAGGGGCATGAACAAGAAAGCAAAATGTGCTGAACTTTTCATTGTGCCTCAATGGGATGAGGGGGGCGGTGATTTGGTATGTGGGCTGGTGGGGTTTGTGTGACAGGCGTGCTTTTTCATTTTTCATCCCATTCCAGCCCTGATCTTTCTCTTTCTCTTTCTCTTTCTCTTTCTCTTTCTCTTTCTCTTTCTCTTTCTCTTTCTCTTTCTCTTTCTCTTTCTCTTTCTCTTTCTCTTTCTCTTTCTCTTTCTCTTTCTCTTTCTCTTTCTCTTTCTCTTTCTCTTTCTCTTTCTCTTTCTCTTTCTCTTTCTCTTTCTCTTTCTCTTTCTCTTTCTCTTTCTCTTTCTCTTTCTCTTTCTCTTTCTCTTTCTCTTTCTCTTTCTCTTTCTCTTTCTCTTTCTCTTTCTCTTTCTCATGTATTTTTTATCGCTTAGCAGAATGCAGAGTGAAGTTTGATAGATATAAGAAAATCTCAATAAATATAGAAGTTGTTTTTTTTTTTTATTAGGGATAGGGTAGAAGGATAAGGGATGAACAAAATCAGGGACAGAATCATAGTCAGGAAGAAATCCGGGTCAGATACCAGGTGATCAGTAAAAAAAGCCAAGTCAGGCGAGCAGTTTGGATAGAGCGGAGCCTGGTGACAGAGGCATTACCGAAACAAGTCCGGGTAGAGATGTTACAGTTAGAAGGCCACAGGTAGATGGTGAAGGTCCTTCTTTACAGGTCCAGCAGTGATGGTGGATCTGCTGTACTCCGCTAGATGCGGAGCTTTTCCGTCTTTTAGATGACACTTGGGCAACAGCGACAGCATGCAAATGCGCGAGCAGCCCTGGATAGTCCACGCCGACAGGATGATAAGATCCGGCGGAAGATGGAACCTAAGAGAAGAGAAATACATACAATGTAAGTGATGGGACTCCATATTACATGATGCTACTGTGCGGTCAGTGTGGCCGGCCGGACAGCAGAGGAATCTTATTCACACAGATGTCCGGGGTCATTGTCAGCCATCATACATGTGACAATCCCATCACTGACAGATGACATCTGCTCCCCATGACTTATTCTCATCACTAACATCACACAACATGGAGATGATTCTCACACTTACCTCGTCTCTTTTTCCCCTTTTTCCCATTTTCTGAGTTTTGTTGGTCTATACTCAGATTCATTTCAGATTTTCTTTCCTCTTCAGTTGTAAATTCTGATGAGAAAGTAAAAAAACTCAGTAAAGAAATATTCTTATAGGATCTGCTTTGTGTACTGTATATAGAAGAATTGTTCTAGTCCTGTCCCCTATAGTCCTGATAATCTGGCATTGCATTATTATAGGACAGAATAAGTCCTATATACCGTTCATGACCTAATCTGAGGGGCATTAGATGTATCACTGATATGGAGCAGTAAGCGCCCTGTGTGCCGCCACGTGGTGCATCACTAATGAGCGATATTCTACTATAGGAGACGATGTCTTCTTATATTGAAGTGAGTTCCTGGATGCTAAAACGTATTTTACAGAATCCATGAAAACAATTCCTGGATAAAATGAAGGAAATAGAAATACAGTATGGGCCCATGGAAAATATAATTGGGATCCATGAAACCTGGACAACATAGGAGACCTAATACAGAGAAACCAAATATTTGAGCCTTGAAGTCAACATTCACCTTTTGATGCTGTACATACATACCTGATGATGGGGACGAGGAGGGCAAGCTGTTTATAGCATTGTCGCTATCAGATTCAGAAAGCGATTCTGTCTGCCTGTCAGGAAGAATCAGGGGGTCGGACCAGAAGACCCAGGAGGTAACTTCCAACTCTCCCATTCTATGATTTAAGAAAAACATGTAAATCACAAGTCAATGCAGAATAAAAGGGGTGGTCTCACTAGAAGAACACCGACTAGAGGGCCTAATAGGACATATGACTGTCATAGTGAGGAAGGTTTTATGCTCCAATCTACCTTCTATGGATCAGAGCGAAAAACAACTAGCAATAATGGCTGGCATGTAATACTACATCTCTCCTACAGTATGGGCAGCTCTAATACGCGTGAATGGCTGCAATTATGGTCTATTATCACCAACGGTTTCTGAAGCCAAAAGCACAATGACCGCTAATCATTGAGGCTGAATTTGATATTATGGTATTTATGTCCTATATTATATGTTGTGCATATATATCAGCCTGGAACTCCCATTAATGACCCCATAATCTACTCACATTTCTGAGATATTGGTTGCTGGCGTACACTCTGGAGGAGACTTCTGGTCCTCATCATTCATCGTTCTGGTAGTGATGGTACAGAGCTAAACATGGACAAAAACAAGATATGAAATACTTTTTTTTACTTTTAGAGGTCTTTTTTGTTTCACATATTTTGGATTTATTGATCACATACGGTACTTACTTTAGAAAGCCTTTCAGAAGATGATGTAAAATTTTGGAAGTCAAGGTTCTCATTGTTCTCACTTGTACCCTCCTCATCCTCTGAGACCGAATGGTCTATTTCAGAGTGATCTACAAAAGTAATGAAGTATTATTAGAGGTTGTTAGTATAAAACAGGCGTCATTTATCACAATATTAGTGGGTACTGATTATTACATTTTATGGAAGACAAGACAAACAGCCGCTTAGTCTAGATGATGTCTTCTTCTACTTACCGATAAATAAGCTGTTGTCCACATCTGAGGCAAGCTGAGGAATGTACTCTGGCTTCTGACTTAGAAGGTTGTTAAAATCTAAGTCACTCAGGAATGGATGACTCTTGATCTCAAGTGATCCTCCTGGAAAAAGAACAAAACAAAAGTGATGTGGACATTGTCAGAGATTGCTTCACATCTGAACAGTTTAACTTAATCTGAATTAATGACATAACTGAGTCAACATGAAGGAAGAAGACTGAAAGTCATAGTGTGGAGAACTAGAAATGGACAATCTGATAGAGAAGTGTTGATCCTCAAGGACATGAGTGATAAGTGTGATAGGTGAATATTAATACTAATATGAATAGTATTATATCTCTTACCTGTCCCAAGTCTATCTGCAGGATTTGTTCTGAGCAGCTCAGTAATCAGGTTCTGTGCATTGGGAGTAGGAGCGGAATTACAATCCCAAATTATTTCACCTGTTATACAGAAAATAAAATCTCTTTACTGGACTGTAAGCTAAAGCAAAGTAAACACCTAAACCAATGTAACTGATCAAAGCAATGGTCGGATCATTCCACTTACCAATGACAATCCTGTCATAAAGCTCAGCTACAGAATCTCCATCAAATGGTACAGATCCCGTGAGAAATTTATGTAGGATTATCCCCATTGACCACCAGTCAACAGGTCTTCCATAGCCTTCTTTGAGGATGACCTCTGGGGCGATGTAATATGGGGTGCCACATAACTGGAAAACAACAGAAGATAAAGATGAAAATGATAAAATGGTTATTATAACACGTTCTCGCCATAAAAACACAATGACAAAAGATAAAATATCAATGGAAACGTTCTCTAGAAATGAAGAATGTAGAGAAGACACAATAGTGTGAAGAGATTTGTAAAGAAAAAAAAACATATGCCAAAGGCAAGGTGAACAGATGGGGTATATTAGTTAACCAAATACCAAAGCAAAACAAAGAAAACCCCTTAAAATATAATCTTTAATAGCTACATTTAAAAGCACCCATATCAATATATGAAGACAAAATGCATAAAATGTACAATATATGGGTAGTGGGATAAACGTAGGATAATTGACATGCAGGCTTGCCCTAGAGATCCCAAATGGGCTGAGATCCCGCATGCCAGTGGAGGTTGACACCCTAGCTAATCGGTTTGGCGCCCCCCCTCCACATCGGCACTCCCTCCGTGACGCTATCCACCCCTAGACAGACATACACATATACAGATAATGATGAAAGGCAGACAGTCATGTCGCTGCTAACATGCTGAATGAAAAAAAGGCAATATTCAATGTATCAATTATATGGAAACAGGGAAGCTGATATAATGTAGTTCCACTAGTACAGATAGGATATCAAATGCACCAATCTATACACAATTCAGTATGATATATAAACCATCATTCAGAAGCCTATTATAGATACATAAAGTACATCAGTGCTGGCAATTACGGGCAACAAGAACAATATTATAAAAGCACGTGTGCTCAATTAACGGTAAACATAGGAACATAAATATGTCCAAAGTAGTAACAAGTCACCTATATAATGACATTGAGCATGAAGATAATAGTCTAGGACAGACGGTACATATAGACAACCTCAAAACCACCCTGGCTAATCTATAGTCAGGACTGATCTACACAGGACACGTCCAAATGTTGGGACAGAGCATTATCCAGTGTGCGAATTACAAAAAAAGTTGCCAAAAAAGCATTTTAGTCAGCAGTAACCAGAGGACTTATCTGTAAATTGTCCCAACACGTTTCTCCCCCTCCTAATTTGGGGTTCATCAGGGGATCATATTAGGAGATAGCCACAATGAGTCAGTGGACAGACGCGGGAGATAAATACACCCCGATCGGAGAATACTGCTGCCGCCACATTTTATGGATTTTGTCTTTATATATTGATATGGGTGCTTTTAAATGTATCTATTAAAAGTTATATTTAAGATCTTTCTTTGCTTTGGTCCTTGGAGATTTGTAAAGAACAAGCTAAATTCCTGTAAGTGTTACCCACCTCACGGTCCAGGAACTCCCTGGTGATGTCCTCCGCTAATTCCTTGTAGGTGTTGGTTTTTGGTATCATGACACCAACTTTTGAAATCCCAAAATCGGTAACTTTTATGTGTCCAGCAGATGTAATCAGGAGGCTGTGGAAGAGAAGATGGTTTTAGCCTCACAGACCGTATGATAATAAATGATAACTTCCCCCCTTTATTATACTACGAGGGGCACTTACTTATCCGGCTTCAGGTCTCTGTGCACCACACCGTAGCTATGGAGGTATTCCACAGCAAGAACCGCTTCTCCAAAGTATAAGCGGGCCAAGGGGACAGATAGAGGACCCCTGGTGCTTAGGAGGGTCTCACAGTCACCACCTATAGAAGAAAGGAAATATGACCGGTGAGTGGTTTATACAGCAGATCACCATGATGTATAATGGGAAGTGAGCGGAGACATTGGGATAGGAGAGAATATAAACAGATATAATGTATAGTGCACATAATATTAGTCTGAATCGATGGAGAAATGTCGTCCATGTAACTAATAACATAAAGTGATGTCACATCTCGTCTACAGCTGGAGATACTGACATGCTCAGTGCGGACTTACAGGGAGATCACACAGACAGTGGCGGACAGAGAAATCTCAGGGCCCCATAGCAAAAGTTCTAACTGCACGCCCCTTCAAAAAAAACCCTTACTGAAGTCAATCGATGTTCTCAACAGCAATACACCTTTTATAGCCATTTTAGCATATGATGCTCCCAAAAATGCCCCCACCCACAGACTGAGTTAGATATCCCCACAGTGAAATCTTAATCCAGTTTCACCTTACAGATATAATGTAGCGCCTGTCTATAATGTCCCCACTCAGTATGAGGCCAGTCACAGCCCCCTACTCAGTATAATGGCGCCCACAGCCCCCCCTACTTAATATAATGGCCCCCATAGCCCCTCAGACAATATAATGGTCTCCACCACTGCCCACTCAGTATGATGGCCCCCAAAGCCAATCAAACAGAATTAGGATCCCCACACAGAATAAGGACCCCCACTGCACACCATTCAATATGAGGACCCCCAGGGGGTGTAGGGGCATGTACAGTCACCAACTCAATATAGCGGCATTCACAGTCCCCTATAGCCCCTCACACGGCACACCATTCAGTATTATGGTACCCACAACCCTCAATTCTCAGTATTATGGCTTCCACCAATCTCGCAATTCAGTATTATGCCCCCACCAGCCCAACAACTAAGTATAATTGCTCTCACCAGCCCCACCACTCAGTATTATGGCCCTCAGCAGCCCCACCACTCAGTGTTATTGCCCCCAACAGTCCCTCCACTTAGTAGTAAGGCACACAATAGCCCCACTACTCAGTATTATGGCCCCCACCAGCCTCAACACTCAGTATTATGGCCCTCACCAGCCCCACCACTCATTGTTACGGCCCCTACCAGCCCCACCACTTAGTAGTAAGGCACCCACCACTCAGTACTACCACCTCCACCAGCCCCACCTCTCAGTATTATGGCCCCCACCAGTATCAACACTCAGTATTATCGCTCTCACCAACCCCACTACTCAGAATTATGGCCCTTATTAGCCCCACCACTCAGTGTTATGGCCCCCACCAGCCCCACCACTTAGTAGTAAGGCACCCACCAGCCCCACCATTCAGTACTATAGCCCCCACGAGCCCTACCTCTCAGTATTATGGCCCCCACCACTACTTAGTGTTATGGCCCCCACCAGCCTCACCATTTAGAATTATCGCCCTCACCAGCCTCACCACTCAGTATTATGGCCCCAACCAGCCCTACTACTCAGCATATGGTCTCCACCTGCCCCATCACTCAGTGTTATGGCCCCCACCAGCACCACCTGTGCAGTGTAAGTACTGAGACTCCACACTACAGATGCAATATTGTGGCGACATCGAAGAACCTGCAGTACACGGAGTCTCGAACCCATCTGCGGAGGCTGAATGGTGGATTTAGGAACCTTTGGCTCCCTGATCCACCATTGTTTTCATCGGTATTCATATTCTGACAATGTGAATACCACTGAAATTGTGATGACAGGTGGTGGAATGGGGCCCAGTGCCGAGCGGTGCCAGGCCCGATCTGACTCACTGGCACCATAGCACTGCTGCACACAGATCAATGAATTTCCAGGCATCTTGGTAATAGAAAACCTACAGTAAACGCACTGTGAGGATGTAACTGTCCTAATTATCCTAATTATAAGAGCAGTGATAAGATGTAAGCAGACATGGGCTGAATATACTACAATATACATGTCCTACCTCCTACATACTCCATGACCATACACAGGTGAGATTTTGTTGGAAAGGAGCAGAGCATGGAGACCACGAAGGGACAATCTGCGAATGTTAGGATGTCCCTCTCCAGAAAGGCCAATGCCACTCTTTTTGGAGTGTTCAGGTTTCGCTTGAACATTTTCTTCAAAGCAAAGATCTGGTGTGAGTCTTTATGGTGCGCTAAGTAGACGGCACTGGAGAGAAAGAGAATCAATGGTTAGAATGAATCTTTACTACAAGAACATCTATAGAAGTCATTATATAATGTTTTGTACTAATGTTTAATGCTAGAAGTCTGTCCGTCACTGGAAATCCATGTCTAGAATTTGATAAAAGATCACTACATAGATCACCTATGGGAGGTGTCCACAATGCCACGTCCGCCGGAGCCCTCACCCAGGTCACATTACAGATGAGAGAATCTACTGAAATTATTCTTGGGCAGATTCACTACATTAGACCAGTAGATACGATTCAGTGCAAATAAATGTTGGTCCAAATTAAAAGTGCTCCAATTGCCATAACATGACGTTAATTATGCTCCCGCATACCCCAAGACATAACAACATAATAAATGGAGGGGAGCGAAGGAGTTACAAAAAATGAAACCCATTATAGCCACTTGTCCTCTGTGCCAGTCTTTATTGCTGAGACCAGGGAGTAGACTCACATGGTCATGGTGGAGGTTGGGGGGTGCAGATGTCATTGATGAAATTTCGTGTCACCCCCTCACTTGACCATGTGTTGCCAATTACTCTTATCAGTTCGCTAATGGATTCCGAAAAGAACAGACCGGTGCGGAGGATCGGGAAGCTCTGATGGGGGTGGCAGTGTAAGAACAGATGAGGGTCTAGGACAGGCAGGTGTAATATATTATTCTATTTTAATCCCTTTCCTTAATAGTTTGTTTTCCTACAGATCATATAATTTCCCTATGATAACACTGAAGGGCAGAGCACAGAGTCTGGAGCATTGTCATTGGGAACCTTGAGAAATGTGGATTATGCCAACAGAAAACTCACCCAAAACTTCCACTGCTGATCAGTTTGGATGTCCCATAGTCGCTCTTATGCGGCTGTCTTGACGGGGTCAATGATTTGATCACGCTCTATAAAAGAATAAGAAATTATATAAAGATATAGAAGCTGCTGGAAAAAAGCTCCAGATGCAAAAACGTCTCCCTTCTGTCATCTCCTCTTAGAATAGAGACATCCCATGGTTATATGGGGGACAATACTGGAGGTGTCATTCCCACCCCATAATCTGGTGATACACCGACATCTCTCTCCATGATACTTACACCGTCAGATTCTTGGATCTCCGGGATCTCACAGATTCTACTGTCAGCATCCGCCAACACAGTTGTTTCTAAAAGAGTGAAAAAATGATGAAGAAATAAAATGTATTAGACGATATTAATCCTACATATATATTACAACAATATAACTCAGACATGACAAGATGTCTGTAAATGGGAATAATACTTATTATATAGAGATTCTAAATATGAGAACGTATGGCGCATCCATGAATAAACGTAATGGAAATGATGAAGGACTCCCCCAATCATCACATGAATGAGGACCCCCCCACCCTCGCTGTACATGTGAGTGATGGTAAGAGAGCTGAAGCGTAGGAGCCATATGCAGATTATCCTGGAAGTGCACTGGGGGCGTGTCACAGTATGGATTTCTTCTTCCACGCCCCCAGTGCACTTCCATGCTGATTTGTATACGGCTTCTACATTAGATTTCCCTTGACTGAGACATTGGATTTCTGCAAAAAATTATTACAGAGAAATGGCCAGTACAGTCATTCCACAATATGCAAAAATGTGCTGACAGGTTCCCATTAAACAGAATATACAGAGTAAATGTAAGATTATTCCCTGTTCTCTATAATATCTGGATATTTCTTGTAGGAGGTCGGGTGATCGGCTTACCTGTAGTCAGATCGCTGTTCAGTCCCGGGATTAGATTTTGCTCGTCTTTGGTGTCGCCTTCTGCTGTTTCCTGATAGATATAATATATATAATTAACATGTGGAACCTTACACTAAATCATCACATAGATAAATCAGGAAGGACTAAACCTGCATTTACAGATGCAGCCAATTGTAACTGTACAAATCAGACGTGTGCTAGAGAAGATGACGGCTCCTTACCAGGCGTTCCAATGAGCGAGCCGGACGCTCCAGTACACACAGGACTTTTTCGGCCAGGTCTTTAATAAAAGCCAAATCTCCATATTGAGATCTTTCTTCAGCCTAAAAAGGGGAAAAGAAACAAAAAGGAAAATTTTGAGATGAGAAAGGTCACAATGGAGGAGGCCGCCATTGTATGTGACATTTGCTCCTCTCTGCAGATACAATAACTCTGCGGACTCATCGTGTTTTATATTGGAGGAAAGAAACTTCTATCCCACCATTATCTATAATATAACCAGGGATGGGTCCTTCTTTCCGAAGCCTCTATAGACTGCGCAAGCGCACTGTACCTGCACAATGTGGCCGCAGACAGAAGAACACATCCAGACCGGGAGGCGGACGGGGATGGAGGAGGAGTGTGGTGCCAGAAATAGAGGTATGCATCATTTCATCATGGCTATGGGGGGTCTCCTGCTAAAAGTGGGGAGGCTATGGAGGCAGTGGCGTACCGCAGGCCACGCCACTGCTATGGGGCCCGTGAGCCGGGGAGGGGGGCCCATAGCAGTCGCCTGCACCATGTATGCCCCACATCGGGGCCCTTGCAACAGGCTCCGCTCCCAGGCCCGGCGTTAGCACCCGGGCAAGTGCCAGGTCCCTGAGCAGGCAGGGGGCCCCACTCCGCTCAGGGCCCCGGCACAATACTTACCTCTCCCCGTGCCTCCGCAGCTCCGGTGTCTTCCGCGTCCTGTGCTGTGACGTCTCAGGTTAGAGGGTGGGATGACGTCTTTCCACCACACCCTCTGCTGAGCAGTCACAGTGCAGAGCGGGAAGACAGCGACGCTGAGGAGTCCGGAGCAGAGCAGCGGCAGCAGGTGAGGTGAGTATGTCATTTTTTTTTTTTTTTAATGTATGGAGGCCTGGGGCCCATACACTATATAAGGGCTCGTACACTGTATGGAGGACTATATGGGGGCCAGTATTCTGTATGGAGGACTATATGGGGGCCCATACACTGTGTGGAGGACTATATGAGGGGCAGTATACTGTATGGATGACTATATGGGGGCCAGTATTCTGTAGGGAGGACTATATGGGGGCCCATACACTGCGTGGAGGACTATATGAGGGCCAGTATACTGTATTGAGGACTATATGGGACTATATGGGGGCCAGTACACTGTATGGAGGACTATATGGGGGCCAGTATTCTCTATGGGGGCCAGTATTCTGTATGGAGGACTATATGGGGGCCAGTATACTGTATGGAGGACTATATGGGGGCCAATACACTGTATGGAGGGCTATATTGGGACCCATACACTGTGTGGAGGACTATATGAGGCCAGTATTCTCTATAGAGGACTATAAGGAGGCCGGTATACTGTATGGAGGACTATATGGGGGCCAGTACACTGTATGGAGGACTATATGCAGGCCAGTATACTGTATGGAGAGGACTATATGGGGGCCAGTATTCTGTATGAAGAATGTCTTATACTGTGTGGAGGACCATAGGGAGTGCATTATACTGTGTGGAGGACCATGGCGAGTGCATTATACTGTGTGGAGAGGTGTGGGGCCATTATACTACATGGAGGGCTGTGTGGGGGTCACAGTTGAGGGATCATACTGTGTTGGAGTCACCATACTTTGCCTTGAGAGTTGAGGTGGGGTACGGTAGAGTCATTATACTGTGCATGTGGAGGAATTCACCATGGGGGTAACATACTGTGTTTAGGGGGGGCACTGTTGTTGGCATCATACCTTATGGGGAAATAAAAGAGGAATCTAGGACTTCAGCAGGAGAAAAATTACTGTGTAAAGGCTGGAAAGTTATGAGATGTGCTCTTCCTTGACCCCCGACAATTTTCACTTTTTTGGAGGGGCTCCATTTAGCGCTTCTGCTATGGGGCCCCATGATTCCTATGTACGCCCCTGTATGGAGGTCTCCTGCTGGACATGGGGAGGCAATGGGGGTCTCCTGCTGGATGTGGGGAGGCTATGGGGTCTCCTGCTGGATATGCGGAGGCTATGGGGGTCTCCTGCTGGACATGCAGAGGCTATGGGGGTCTCCTGCTGGACATGCAGAGGCTATAGGGGTCTCCTGCTGGACGTGAGGAGGCTATGGCGGTCTCATGCTGGACATGCGGAGGCTATGAGGGTCTCCTGCTGGACATGCGGAGGCTATGGGGGTCTCCTGCTGGACATGCGGAGGCTATGGGGGTCTCCTGCTGGACATGCGGAGGCTATGGGGGTCTCCTGCAGGACGTGCGGAGGCTATGGGGGTCTCCTGCAGGACATAGGGAGGCCATGGGGGATCTCCTGCTCGATGCGTTGAGGCTATGAGGGTCCCCTGCTGGATGTGGGGTGGTTATGGGGGTCTCTTGCTGGACATGGGGAGTCTATGGGAGTCTCCTGCTGGACGTGCAGAGGCTATGGGGGTTTCCTGCTGGACGTGGGGAGGCTATGGGGGTCTCCTGCTGGACGTGGGGAGGCTTTGAGGGTCTCCTGCTGGACCGGGGAAGGCTATGGGGGTCTCCTGCTAGACGTGCAAATGCTATGGGGGTCTTCTGCTGGACGTGGGGAGGCTATCGGGGTCTCTTGCTGGATGTGCGGAGGCTATGGGAGTCTCCTGCTGGACATGCGGATGCTAAGGGGGTCTCCTGCTGGAGGGGTGGAGGCTATGGAGGTCTCCTGCTGGACGGGTGGAGGCTATGGGGGTCTGCTGCTCGACGTGCAGAGGCTATGGGGTCTCCTGCTGGACGTGGGGAGGCTATAGGAGTCTCCTACTGGATGTGGGGAGGCTATGGGGGTCTCCTGCTGGACATGAGGAGTTTATGGGGTTCTACTGCTGTACATGGGGAGGTTATGCGGTATCTTGCTCAATGCATTGAGGCTATGGGGGTCTCCTGCTGGACGTGTGGAGGCTATGAGGGTCTCCTGCTGGACGTGAGAAGTCTATGGGAGTCTCCTGCTGGACGTGCAGAGGCTATGGGAGTCTCCTGCTGGACATGCAGAGGCTATGGGGGTCTCCTGCTGGATGTGAGGAGGCTATGGGGGTCTCCTGCTGGATGTGCGGAGGCTATGGGGGTCTCCTGCTGGACGTGTGGAGGCTATGGGGTCTCCTGCTGGATGTATGGAGGCTATGGGGTCTCCTGCTGGATGTATGGAGGCTATGGGGGTCTCCTGCTGGACATGCGGAGGCTATGGGGGTCTCCTGCTGGACATGCGGAGGCTATGGGGGTGTCCTGCTGGATGTATGGAGGCTATGGGGGTCTCCTGCTGGATGTATGGAGGCTATGGGGGTCTCCTGCTGGATGTGCGGAGGTTATGGGGGTCTCCTGCTGGATGTGTGGAGGCTATGGGGGTCTCCTGCTGGACGTGGGAAGGCTATGGGGGTCTCCTTCTGGATGTGGGGAGGCTATGAGGGTCTCCTGCTGGACCAGGGGAGGCTATGGGGGTCTCCTGCTGGATGTGCGGAGGCTATGAGGTTCTCCTGCTGGACATGGGGAGGCTATGGGGTCTCCTGCTGGATGTGTGGAGGCTAAAGGGGTCTCCTGCTGGATGTGGGGAGGCTATGGGGTTCTCCTGCTGGACATGGGGAGGCTATGGGGGTCTCCTGCTCTATGCATTGAGGCTATGAGGGTCTCCTGCTGGATGTGGGGAGGTTATGAGGGTCTCCTGCTGGACCACGGGAGGCTATGGGGTCTCCTGCTAGACCTGCGGAGGCTATGGGGGTTTCCTGCTGGACGTGGGGAGGCTATAGGGGTCTCCTGCTCGATGCATTGAGGCTATGGGGGTCTCCTGCTGGATGTATGGAGGCTATGGGGGTCTCCTGCTGGATGTGCGGAGGTTATGGGGGTCTCCTGCTGGATGTGTGGAGGCTATGGGGGTCTCCTTCTGGACGTGGGAAGGCTATGGGGGTCTCCTTCTGGATGTGGGGAGGCTATGAGGGTCTCCTGCTGGACCAGGGGAGGCTATGGGGGTCTCCTGCTGGATGTGCGGAGGCTATGAGGTTCTCCTGCTGGACATGGGGAGGCTATGGGGTCTCCTGCTGGATGTGTGGAGGCTAAAGGGGTCTCCTTCTGGATGTGGGGAGGCTATGGGGTTCTCCTGCTGGACATGGGGAGGCTATGGGGGTCTCCTGCTCTATGCATTGAGGCTATGAGGGTCTCCTGCTGGATGTGGGGAGGTTATGAGGGTCTCCTGCTGGACCACGGGAGGCTATGGGGTCTCCTGCTAGACCTGCGGAGGCTATGGGGGTTTCCTGCTGGACGTGGGGAGGCTATAGGGGTCTCCTGCTCGATGCATTGAGGCTATGGGGGTCTCCTGCTGGATGTGTGGAGGCTCTGGGGGTCTCCTGATGGACGTGGGGAGGCTATGGGGGTCTCCTGCTGGATGTGGGGAGGCTATGAGGGTCTCCTGCTGGACCGGGGGAGACTATGGGGGTCTCCTGCTAGACGTGTGGAGGCTATAGGGGTCTCCTGCTGGACGTGGGTAGGTTATAGGGGTCTCCTGCTTTATGCATTGAGGCTATGGGGGTCTCCTGCTGGATGCAGGGAGGCTATGGGGGTCTTCTGCTGGAGGTGGGGAGGCTATGGGGGTCTCCTGTTGGAGGTGGGGGGCTATGGGGGTCTCCTGCTGGAGGTGGGGAGGTTATGGGGTTCTCCTGCTGGACATGGGGAGGGTATGGGGGTCTTCTGCTGGACGTGGGGAGGCTATGGGGGTCTCCTGTTGGAGGTGGGGAGGCTATGGGGGTCTCCTGCTGGACGTGTTTAGGCTATGGGGGTCTCCTGATGGACATGGGGAGGCTATGGGGGTCTCCTGCTGGACGTGGGGAGGCTATGAGGGTCTCCTGCTGGACCGGGGGAGACTATGGGGGTCTCCTGTTAGACGTGCGGAGGCTATAGGGGTCTCCTGCTGGACGTGGGGAGGTTATAGGGGTCTCCTGCTTGATGCATTGAGGCTATGGGGGTCTCCTGCTGGACGTAGGGAGGCTATGAGGGTCTCCTGCTGGATGTGGGGTGGCTATGGGGGTCTCTTGCTGGACGTGGGGAGTTTATGAGAGTCTCCTGCTGGACGTGGGGAGGCTATGGGGGTCTCCTGTTGGAGGTGGGGGGGTTATGGGGTTCTCCTGCTGGACGTGGGGAGGTTATGGGGGTCTCCTGCTGGACGTGAGGAGGCTATGGGGGTTTACGTGTGCGCATACTACGCTATCCGGCTGCATTTTATTGAAGAAACTCTATGTGTGAATTCGCAGACACAGTCTTTAAAAAAATGGTGCCGAAATTGTACCAATAAAAATGCTTGTCACCAGGGTGTAGAACGGGTTCAATAGCTAGTTATCTATATGGAGAAGTTTTGTGCGGAGCGTCCGCTATTTACCTGCTGCAGTAATGTCCTGATGTTATGAAGTAAATCCGTCACATACTCTGAGGTGAGATGACCTTGTTGGTGTTTGGTCAGGCAGTTCCTTACTAGCTGCACCACCAGCCGGTGAGTGAAGCTGAGAACGCCATCGGGTGGTAGAAGCACAATGTTAGGGCGATTGTTGATAAGAATACCCCATAGTGCTTGTACCTGAAAATTATCCAGAAAAAATCCGGCCATAGTGAGAAACTGTAAGTGCGCTCAGTAACTAGCTATGGAGCCAAAATGGCACCCGCTACCCTGTGTACATTGTAGAAGTAGTGACTGTGAGCTGTGATGTCATAATGGGCGAGCATCACCAGTGATGTCATGATGGAATCTTGTGATAGAATCTTCATGAGGCGACTCTGCACAAACAAATGCTGCCGAGCAATGTGTACAGTGGAAACTCCATAGAATAAAATCCATCTCCATGTTATCATGACCGTTCTCTTTTATTTCCAGTTAGAACACAACCAGTATAAGGGTATGTTCACACGCTGCATTTTTGCAGCATTTTTTGTTCAACAAAAACCAAACTGGTGGCAGGAAAAACACTGAGTAAAATACGCACGTTTTTGCTGTGTTTTTAATTGTTTTTTTTCTCATTCATTTGAATTGGTGAAAAACGCTGCAACGGCCCTAAAAGGATTGACAAGCTGCAGAATACAAAAAACACTAGAAAAGAAACGCAGCATGTGAATGAGACTTCAGAAATCTCATACACTAAGCTCGTACTTTAAAGTGCCGCAGAAAAACAGCCAATTGTGAACACACCCAAAAGATATACTCAGTCATATGGGAAATAATGTGTAGGTTTATTCCTCATTTGTCTTTTTTTTCTCCATAGAACATTTTAGTTTACTATTAACAACTGTGACAAATATTGAAGGTATTGAAGAATTAATAAAAAGTGATAAATCATTTACATCATTGTCATTGATCGTTGTGTCTTTATAAAGTTCAATCCTTTACCTTGTTGTGTTTAGGTCGCGAGATCGTGCAGCTGCAGGAGCGGTGAGCCGCTGTCAGAGTCGGCCAGACTCCCTATAAAGCCGGTTTCACACGTCCATATATTTCCAGTACCGGAAAGGAAAAAACGGTACCAGAGATATCCGTGTCCCGTGTGTCCCTGTTTGTCACACGTGTGGCAACAGTGTGCCGCATCAGGATGACACGTACCGGCACCTGGGAATTAATAATAATAATAATAATAATAATAATAATAATAATAATAATAGTTTATTTTTATAGCGCCAACATATTCCGCAGCACTTTACAAATTTTAGGGGGGACTTATACAGACAATACAGAATAAGCATATCTCATATCGAACGGAGTGAGGGCCCTGCTCGCGAGCTTACAGTCTATGAGGAAGTGGGGGAGACACAAAAGGTAAAAAGTACATATATTGTATAATGCAGCCTTGATATACTGAATAGGATAAATAATAATACATGGACTGGTCGCCAGCCAGTATGTGTGCAGTCCTGACAGAGGCTTTTATGTGCATGGTTGGTTTGAACCCGAAGTTGAAGAAGATTTTAATATGGGGGAAAGCTGGGATGGACAGAGTGTGTTTAGGTGATACGCCAGTCTAAAGAAATGTGTTTTTAGGGTTCGCTTGAAACTGTGGGTATTGGGAATTAATCGAACTGTCCTGGGTAGTGCATTCCAGAGAATTGGCGCAGCACGCGAGAAATCTTGGAGACGGGAGTGGGAAGTTCGGATTATGGAGGATTTTAGTTTCAAGTCATTTGCAGAACGGAGGGCACGTGTAGGGTGGTAGACTGAGACAAGGGAGGAGATGTAGGGGGGTACTGAAGCATGGAGCGCTTTGTGGGTAAGCGTGATAAGTTTAAAACGAACTCTATATTGGATGGGCAACCAATGCAATGACTGGCACAGGGAAGAGGCATCTGAGTAGCAGTTGGCGAGGAATATGATCCTGGCTGCTGCGTTCAGGACGGATTGGAGAGGGGAGAGTTTAGTAAGAGGGAGACCGATTAGTAGAGCGTTGCAATAGTCAAGACGAGAATGAATAAGAGCGACAGTAAGAGTTTTTGCCGAGTCAAAGGTGAGAAAAGTCCTGATTCTTGAGATGTTTTTGAGGTGTAGATGACATGAACGAGCGAGTGATTTGATGTGAGGAGTGAAAGAAAGATCTGAATCAAAAATGACCCCAAGACAGCGGGCTTGTAGCTGGGGAGTAATGGTTGAGCCACAAACGGAGATGGCAATATCGGGCACAGGTAGATTAATGGAGGGAGGAAAGACGAGTAGTTCAGTTTTTGACAGATTCAGTTTTAGGTAGAGGGAGGACATAATGTTAGACACAGCAGAAAGACAATCACTGGTCTTTTGTAGTAATGCAGGGGTGATGTTCAGAGCAGAGGTGTATAATTGGGTGTCATCAGCATAGAGATGGTACTGAAAACCGAATCTACTGATTGTTTGTCCAATAGGAGCGGTGTATAAGGAGAAAAGAAGGGGGCCAAGGACTGATCCTTGAGGAACCCCGACAGTAAGAGGAAGTAGGGAGGAGGAGGAGCCGGCGAAAGACACAGAGAAGGAGCGGTCAGAGAGATAGGAGGAGAACCAGGAGAGAGCAGTGTCCTTGAGGCCAATAGTGCGGAGCATAGTGAGGAGGAGCTGGTGATCCACAGTGTCAAATGCTGCAGAGAGATCCAGGAGAATCAGCAGGGAGCAGTGACCATTAGATTTAGCTGTTAGTAGATCATTAGAGACTTTAGTGAGGGCAGTTTCAGTAGAATGTAAAGAGCGGAAACCAGATTGTAAAGGGTCAAGAAGAGAGTTGTCTGAGAGATAGCGGATTAGACAGGAGTGGACCAGGCGTTCCAGGAGTTTAGAGATAAAGGGAAGATTGGAAACAGGTCTGTAGTTGGCCGTGCAGTTCTGGTCGAGGGATGGTTTTTTAAGTAATGGTTGTATGCTGGCGTGTTTAAAAGAAGAGGGAAAGATACCAGATGAGAGGGAAAGGTTGAAAATTTTAGTTAGGTGAGAGGTGACAGCTGGAGCAAGGGACTGAAGGAGATGTGAGGGAATAGGGTCACTGGTGCAGGTGGTAGGGCGAGAAGATGCAAGGAGCCTGATCACTTCATCTTCCGTGACTGGTTCGAAGTCAGAAAATGAGCAAGATACAATGTGGCGGGGGGGAGCATGCATAACATTTGGGGATTGGGAGAAAATTTCCTGTCGGATATGGTCAATTTTTTCTTTGAAATAGTTAGCCAGATCGTCAGCGCTGAGGTCGGTGGTCGGGGCCTGTGCTGTTTGATTGAGGAGAGAATGAAACGTGTCAAAGAGTCGTTTAGGATTATTGGAAAGTGAGATGATGAGGTTGTTAAAGTAGGTTTGCTTGGAGAGGTGAAGGGCAGAGTTATATGTTTTCAGCATAAATTTATAGTGGAGGAAATCTTCGGGCAGATTGGATTTTCTCCACAGCCGTTCAGCGCACCTGGAGTACCTCTGGAGAAGACGTGTTTGAGGCGTGTGCCAGGGTTGTCGCCGTCTATGCCGAATTGTTCTTTGTGTAGGAGGTGCGGCTTCATCCAGGGCGCATAGCATTATTTTGTTATAATGCTTCAATGCAGATTCGGGACATGAGAGGGAGGAGATTGGGGCCAATGATGATTGCAACCTTTTTATAAATTTCTGGGTGTTAATGGCGCGTAAATTTCTATAAGTGTGGACGGTGGGAGTGTCTTGAGTAGAGTCACAGTTCTTGACAGAGAATGAAAGAAGATTATGGTCAGAGAGTGGAAGGGGAGAGTTAGTAAAGTCATGTACTGAGCAAAGCCGGGAGAAAATCAGGTCCAATGTGTTCCCGTCCTCATGTGTAGGAGAATTAGCAAGCTGTGAAAGGCCGAAGGAGGAGGTTAATGATAAAAGATGCGTGGCAGATGGGGAAAGAGGATCGCCAATTGGGATGTTAAAGTCTCCCATGATTATCGTGGGGATGTCGCAGGATAGAAAATTTGTAAGCCAGGCAGCAAAGTGATCCAGGAATTGACGGGGGGGACCTGGGGGGCGATAGACAACCGCCACTCGCAGGGAGAAGGGCCGGTAGAGTCTGACTGTGTGGGCCTCAAAGGACGGGAAGATAAGGGAGGGTACAGGGGGGATAACCTGAAAAGTACATTTTGTTGAAAGAAGCAGACCAACACCCCCATCTGATCTGTTGTCAGGTCGCGGGGTATGAGAGAAATGTAGGCCACCATAGGAGAGAGCTGCAGCGGCGGTGGTGTCCGACTGCTGGATCCAGGTTTCAGTGAGAGCCAGAAGGTTGAGGGAATTAGAGAGGAAAAAGTCATGGATGTAAGAGAGTTTATTACAAGCTGAGCGTGCATTCCAAAGGGCACAGTTGAATGAGACAGAAGATATGCAGGGAATATTAATGAGATTAGCAGGGTTTCTGAATGTAACAGGGAAAGAGTTAGTGTTATTATTATTACTGGAGGGTCCTGGGTTGGGAGAAATATCACCTGCGACTAATAGAAGGAAGATACAGAGAGTGAGCAGATGATTGAGTGATTTGTGAGAGCGTTTCCTGCGTTGTATGGTGGGAATGAATGGATCTGCGTGGTATAACATTGTGAAGAGAGCATGACAACTGTACATAGGAGAAGAGAGGAGTGAGGGATTAATATGGATGAAGTGTGCCGCATTTGTGGGTGAACGGTGAATGTGGATGATTGTAGCAACCAGAGTATAAATGGCACAGATACAAATGGTGAATACTGTTTGCCAAAAAGATGACCTGGAAGCAAGTTTGTTTAATTGTCTTGCATGTCTTACCTGTCTCCTGCCCTGTCCAACTGCCATTTTCTAACTGCCAGGGCACTTTGCTAAATTATGGCACTTCGATAAAGTATGCATAAATGCTATATGCATAAATGCCTCCCCTTAACTAAGTCTCAATATATAGGGACGTATCTGCTTAGATCTGCACAGATTTAACTCATTAACAATCAATCACTAGCTTAAAAGACAACAGGAGACCATAAAGTGCAGGGAAAAAAAAAAAAAAAACAGACTAGTAAACTCGGCATGGATCATAAACTCTTAAAGTAAGTGTGATGACCTTTAAGTATCATGGAATAAAAAAGCTAGAGGAGTGAAAAAATATATACCAGAAATTGATAGGCTGCAGAGCATTGCATGGAGATATAATGCAGTTTTCAGGACAGATCACACAAGCAGTGAAAAATATATACCAGAAATTGATAGGCTGCAGAGCATTGCATGGAGATATAATGCAGTTTTCAGGACAGATCACACAAGCAGTGAAAAATATATACCAGAAATTGATAGGCTGCAGAGCATTGCATGGAGATATAATGCAGTTTTCAGGACAGATCACACAAGCAGTGAAAAATATATACCAGAAATTGATAGGCTGCAGAGCATTGCATGGAGATATAATGCAGTTTTCAGGACAGATCACACAAGCAGTGAAAAATATATACCAGAAATTGATAGGCTGCAGAGCATTGCATGGAGATATAATGCAGTTTTCAGGACAGATCACACAAGCAGTGAAAAATATATACCAGAAATTGATAGGCTGCAGAGCATTGCATGGAGATATAATGCAGTTTTCAGGACAGATCACACAAGCAGTGAAAAATATATACCAGAAATTGATAGGCTGCAGAGCATTGCATGGAGATATAATGCAGTTTTCAGGACAGATCACACAAGCAGTGAAAAATATATACCAGAAATTGATAGGCTGCAGAGCATTGCATGGAGATATAATGCAGTTTTCAGGACAGATCACACAAGCAGTGAAAAATATATACCAGAAATTGATAGGCTGCAGAGCATTGCATGGAGATATAATGCAGTTTTCAGGACAGATCACACAAGCAGTGAAAAATATATACCAGAAATTGATAGGCTGCAGAGCATTGCATGGAGATATAATGCAGTTTTCAGGACAGATCACACAAGCAGTGAAAAATATATACCAGAAATTGATAGGCTGCAGAGCATTGCATGGAGATATAATGCAGTTTTCAGGACAGATCACACAAGCAGTGAAAAATATATACCTGTAAGAAGAGAAGAAAGATGAATATTAGCAATGCCATTTTCTAACTGCCAGGGCACTTTGCTAAATTATGGCACTTCGATAAAGTATGCATAAATGCTATATGCATAAATGCCCCCCGCATGTAATTAGCGTTACATTTTAGTGGGTTTGATATGGTTATTTCTGCTAACATCCATCCACAGTTTTAGTAAAGTGCCGTGAGCAGCAGAAAGTGCACACAGTGTAAGATCCTCACCATGGTCCTCCACACAGTGTAAGACTCTCGCCATGGTCCTCCACACAGTATAAGACACTCGCCATGGTCCTCCACGCAGATTAATGCACTCCCTAAGGTCCTCCACACAGTATAATGCACTCCCTAAGGTCCTCCACACAGTATAATGAACTCCCTATGGTTCTCCACACAGTATAATGAACTCCCTATGGTTCTCCACACAGTACATTGCACTCCCTATGGTCTTCCACTAAGTATAATGCACTCCCTATGGTCCTCCACGCAGTATAATGAACTCCCTATGGTCTTCCACACAGTATAATGCACTCCCTATGGTCATCCACACAGTATAACGTACTCCCTATGGTCCTCCACACAGTATAATGCACACCCCATGGTCCTCCACACAGTATAATGCACACCCCATGGTCCTCCACACAGTATAATGAACTCCCTATGGTCCTCCACGCAGTATAATGAACTCCCTATGGTCTTCCACACAGTATAACATACTCCCTATGGTCCTCCACACAGTATAATGCACACCCTATGGTCCTCCACACAGTATAATGCACACCCCATGGTCCTCCACACAGTATAATGCACTCGCCATGGTCCTGCACACAGTATAATGCACTCCCCATGGTCCTGTACGCAGTATAGTGCAGCCCCCCAAAGGGTAAAATGCGGTCCCCCACCATAGGGTAAAATGCAGCCCCAGTCCTCCAGTATTATCAGGACACACTGATTTAAAAATAAATAAATAAATAAATACATACTTACCGCTCCTCGTTCCCTGCTGCTTCAGTCTCTGCAGCTGATCCCCTCAGCAGCTGCCAGCTCCACTGTCTGACACAGCGTGGCGCGTCATCATGCTGCTGCGTCAGATGCAGAGGAGGAATGATGGGAGAGGGAGTGTCACATGAAGCTCCCTCCTCCATCACTGCTTTCAACCAGGGCCGGCTCCAGGTTTTCGTGGGCCCTGGGCGAAAGGGTCTCAGTGGGCCCCTGTAACACTGTAAAATAATACTCTTTTCTGTATTATTTTTTTCTACTGAGGACTTCGCAAAGTATCAATATCACGATATTCTTATAAAAAAAATGTATCTATTTATTCTTGGATTGTCCATTAAATAGAATCAGATTGCAGCAGGTACATACAATAATTAGTTATAAAGTAATTGTCCATTTGTCCATAATTAGCTTAATTGTTGAGATTCACCCATCTTTCCTTGGATCCTGGCTGGTAAATCATGTCTTTGTCCAGCACGTGTCCAGGCCTACATGTCATCTGTTTCTCAGCATGAAGATTCTTCTTCTGTGTCTTGTGGGGTGGGAAGAGCAAGAGAGCCCCCCCTTTCTGTACCATGGGGTTTTATAGCCAGTCGTATGGCACACCTGTTCTACATATGGTAGTGAGCCAAAAATACACACACAAATAGCGCATGTCAACTAGACACGATGGCTGAGGCATAGAACTCAGATTTAAGAAAAATGATTATGGATTATTAATTATTTAACATTCCCCCCTTTTTGAGGATAAAAAGGACTGAAAAATCCTCAAAAGAAGACAGGTTTATCATTAGGATAACAATCATTTTTTCTTTCCTTCTTCCTTGGCAATATCATTACATTTCCATAATAATAATATTGATATTATTATTATTATTATTAATATCAATATCTGATTGTTGTTATATAATGATGTGAATTCATGTTATGGTAAGCCGTGACTAATATTCATTTAATATGTATAATTATACTTCCCTATATCTAAATTGAAGCAATCGCGGGTCCAATCGTCATCATCTGATGTCATCGGGTCGTCGTCTCGTCTTTTTCTTGGTTCTTTTATAACACAGTCTTTAGATGAAAACTCCTTTGAAATAAATGACAGCGTGTAGATATTGTACAGTCCATAATTGTATTCATCATTGTGCAGTCTATAAACTGTGCTCTTTATTAGAAAGATCATGTGTGTCAGATGATAAGAAAACAAAGTCCATGGATGAAATGTAGCTTTAATATCTGTGCGATGTCACCTGGACTTACGTTGGATATTCTGGAATCTTCCGTGTCGTCCGCACTGGTCTCGTGTCACTTTTGGAACAGATGTGACGTCTTTGGTCAGTAAAGCAAGGGTTAACTTGACACTTCCCTGCTTTATATAGCCCCATAACCAGTACTCAGTCCTTTATATACAGGACACATATGCCAGGTATTACCTGTTCACCAGCTTTCATTGAAGCGTTGCAGGTGATAAGAAACCACTGGAACGTGATGAAACTTGAACACAACCCAGTTCATATAGGATCATCGTCCTCTGCCGTCCCGGTGATCAGTGGTGTGAATTGTATCTGACACAGTCTATGATCACTCAGCGTTCACACCTGTTACCTTCTGAGACTTCCGGATATCAGTTGCTTCTTCTTGTAACCTTTGAGAGTCTCTTTGATTTATAAATATGAAAAGTCTTTATTAAGATAGAATTCATAATTGCGATGTCTTGATTGAAGTCTTCATTTCCTAATCTGATACCAAATCTGGCAATTTTTCCTAACCTATAATATCACAGCGTACCATAGCAATCAATAATATCCATCTAATTATTATCAAAATATTAAAATAAATTATGTTTGGAATAATAAACAATAATAGATAATAATTCATTATTAATCAAGTTCTCCATATGATAGAACAATTTTGTCATAGGGGTAATTACCTTTTCCAACCCATAGGTGTCAGTGTGTTTTGAAACAAGTGTTTATATCTTTATTAAACCAATAATACCAAAGAATGTATACTGCTGAACTAAAATGAATAAATATATGAATGTATGAAGGAATAAATTAATGAATTGTTGTGTTTACTCAGAAAATGTAAACATTTTTCTTATATTAATTCATATCATTATATTTGATGAAGCAATATTCTTGTACTTGACATTACCCCATTAAATATTAATGTGTTTTCTCAATTGAAATCTTGAACTGAATTAAAATCAAAAATTGAGAATTAAAAATGAAAAATGGAAAAATAAGAAAATAAGTAAGAATACAATTTTAAAAATGAAAAATAAAATTAAGAGTAAAAATAAGAATAAAAATAAAAATAAGGCCTTTAAATTGTAATGACAAATGCAGAGTAATTATATTCTCCATAAAAATACCCTTATATCTCCATTATCTGGATGATTTCATATTTGTCATAACCTTGTATCACCAAAAAATTATTAAATTATGCAACTTTGCATGTAACACCCTTCTTAATTATATCATTGTACCTTATTATTGTTTTACCTTTATTAAAATGTGTGGAAAATAAGTATTGATCAAAAGTGATTATGTAATCAGGATCAAAAACACATTTTCCCCCTTAATACCAAAAAATATTATTTTATAAAATTTATAAAAATTTATAAAAACAATTTAAATTTAAATTTAAAAAATTTATAAAAATAATAAAAATCTATTTATAAAATTTATGTATATATCAGAACCAAATTAAAAATAATTATTCTTCTAGAAATATTTTGCATAAATTTCATATCGATGAGTAGCATAGATTTGTCTAAAGAGAGGTGTGTACCTATTGAGTTAACCATTAAAAATAATATTATAGTTATTCAAGAATATTATCATGTGGAAAAATTATTCTAAATGTAAATTTGCTTTGTAAACCATTTTGATGTGTGGTTGCCCTTATCCACTATTAGTTAAATCAAGAAATAATAATTATTAAAGAAATATAGAAATATATATATGTAGATAATACCTAATTATGTATTATAATTTCCTCAGAATTAAATATATTTTTGTACCTTCACATAAAGAAACATTTTTTTTTTCCAAACATACAAACATACGAGGCCTCTGTCACATCAATCACACTTAGCAGCTGCTGATTTACTCATCTGTCATGTTCACTCTGACATTCACAGATCTGTTCAACTCAAACATTCCACATATGAAGTTTTATATATATATATATATATTTAACCCAAAATTGTATCCCAATTTATTAATGCGCATTGTAAACTATCAGTTAAATTGAATATCTTTATATTTCTTTGAATATTCCCCAAGTACATATTATATAATATGAGAATAAGTCACTGGAATTTCAGACACTTGAAAAAACTCTTGACTTAGATTCTTTTTTCACTGGCTGCCAGGTTTTAAGTTACATCAGCTGAAAATAGAATGAATGGGATCTATACTATTAGCTCAAAGTTCAAAGGCCGCAGCTGTCACACGTCATGCTGTAAAGCTACTTGTTATAACGAACACTTCATGCACAGAAAATATTAATTCATAAGTGCTACACATAATAATCCAACTAGTTATATTGTTATTATTTTAAAATGTTATACACATAAATCATGCAATTTTTTCACTTCCTGTGTGAATAAAGAAATAAATCCATTTTAGAGTTGTTTGATCAAATCCTGCTTTGGAATGAAACCTCTAAGGAAATATAAGAAAGTACAATTAAATATCAAATTCATACAGAAACAGAATTATTTAAATATCTTATACATATATTGGTTGGTTCTAATGTAATTCAAAATATTGCTACTTAAATTTATATATAAAGTTCTAATTTATTAATTAATATATATATATATTTTTATAAATATATATAAATACAATTATACACAATCTCTACATAAACAAGTATATATATATATATATGAACTATTAGAAACTATGTAACTACAATTTTACTGTATAAGATTATAAATAAATATTGAGACATTGTAACACTTCTATGCTACATTATCATTACAGTTTTTTCTTAGCCACTCCCTAAACCAAATCTTCTGTCTCTCTCAAATATCTCCAGGAACGCCCTATTTAGGAAAGACATTTTTCTATCCTTCAAAACCTCAGAGAACTGCCTGTCCTTCTGTTCACATTCCATGACGTCACTCTCAGCCGGTCGTCTCACCTGACTCTGTCCATCAGTTTCAGCCATTTTCCTTTCCAGGGAGAGGTCACAGCTTTGGATTTTTAACTCTTTCTGTGAAGAGATGGACCTTTGCACTGGCTGATATGGCTTATAACAGATCTGAAATCTTCTGCGTATTTGATAGAGTTCACTATGGGGATGACTCAGTCTAGGAGAGTTTGATATTGGCTTTTGGTAAGATTTTACCTTTTCTGGTTTTACAAATTTAACTTGATTTATTTTCTTTTCACGATTCTCATGTTTCCTAACAAAATCCAGCAACTGCGCACATTCAAATAATGAATGTTTTTGTGATGCAATAACTTGGGAAACTGGATTTAGGAATTTGAATTTTTGTACAAAAGTGGTTATGATTTGTTGTACTTTTCCATTTTTGATGAGAGCTTTGTACAACCGTTCAAATATGGACATGAATGTATATGTACATTACTTCCTACCAATCCTTAGTTTCTGCAGATCTTCTATGTTGGGAAAATCCTTTGTGACACAATAAATCAAATATCTTAACCAGTCCGAATCATTTTCCCATCCATTAGGAGAGTAACATCTGGACAATGTCACAGAAATCCATATTTTAAATAATTGATTCCTCTCCTCATTGGATAAATCAAACTTATCAGAGAAGCTCTCAAATGTCTCTGAATTTCTACAGGCATGGATTTTGACATCATATTTTGGCATGATTTTGTATAATTTCAGCAAATTTTTCCTCCTTTTAATTTGCAGTTGAGCCTGGGTAATTCCTGAATTCTCTGATATTTTTAGTGGCTCTTGTACGTCCGCTCCTCCTACGTCACTCACGTCTCCTCCCACATCACCTAGTATGTCGGTTTCTCGTATGTCAGTCATGTCTCCTCCCATGTCAGGTTTCTGTATGTCCGTCTCTTGGTCAGACCCAAGGTCACCTTCAGTTACAGACACGTGTCTTACTTCTTGTTCATTTTCCACATTACAGTCAGAATCAGTGTCACCATCTGACACTTCTTCTACACTATTTTCCTGCTTACAAATCTCAAGTACAAAATTATGAAATACCTGAAAAAGATGTAGAATATTCCGCAATTTGTGTTTCTCTCCAGGGTCGGACTGGGGTGTCTGGGGCCCACAGGGAGAACTGACTCTAGGGGCCCACCTACAGCCATATGCAAATATCTGTTATCCGCTATCCCTGTTATAGTGGAGCATTGACTGGCGGCTCCTGCACATCTACTGTGCGACACTAACTGGGATGTACAACTACGTTAGTTTGCATTAAAGGGGTTCTTTGGTTAAAACAAGTTATCACCGATCCATGGGATCCACAGGATCGGTGATCACTTATTGATCGTTTGGGTCCGAACATTGGAAAACGCACCAATCGGAAGAATGGGGAAGTTTCATCCCTGACAGGACACTTATCACCATTTTAAAATGCAGCGACAGGTGGGACGTCTGACCACAGCCTCATTCGTTTTCTTGCGGGCTTCCAAAAAAAGAGCAGCGCTCGCAGCCTCTGAGGGAATGAATGGATCAGTGGTCGAGTCGCACATGAGCTCCAGTCTAATGGGGAGAAAAGCTCCACATTCTGCCGATCAGTGCAGGTCCCAGTAGTCAGACCCCCGCCAATCAATAAGTTATCACTTATCCTGTGGAGAGGCGATTACTTGTTTTCACCAGAGAACCCCTGTAAGTGCATCTCTGATGCTCTGCTCCAGGTATTTAATCTCTAAGGTCACGGCCCCACTATCAGTATTTGGTCAGTATTTTTTCTCAGGAGTGGGAGCCAAAACCAGGTGAGGAACAATCAGAGAAAAGGTAAAATAGAAACAAGTCACCAATTCTGCATTTATCACCCACTCCTGGTTTTGGCAGCGACTCCTGAGAAAAAATACTAACCAAATACTGATGGTGGGGCTGTGGCCTAATGGAAAAAAATCTTTTCCTAGTTAATATCAGCAAGAACAAAATGACTGCCATACACAACACAGTCCACTATATCAACACCAATAATACCACATACAAAAGGGACAAATATCGCCACACCATGACTAGATCACATATTACCACCACATAGTGACCGAATAATACTACATACAAGGAATAAATACGGCCACACCATGACCAGACCACATATTACCACCCCAAAGTGACCAAATACTACAATACTGATCATGAATACAAACTACAATACTAACAACACTGTTATTACCACCTGCGACATTATACACAGGAGCTCTGTATATAGTGTCAGTGTACAGGTAATACAGGGATCACCAGTGACATTATACACAGGAGCTCTGTATATAGTGTACAGTGTACAGGTAATACAGTGACCACCAGCGACATTATACACTGGAGCTCAGTATATAGTGTCAGTGTACAGGTAATACAGGGTTCACCAGTGACATTATACACAGGAGCTCTGTATATAGTGTCAGTGTACAGGTAATACAGTGATCACCAGTGACATTATACACTGGAGCTCTGTATATAGTGTACAAGTATTACAGTGGTCACCAGTGACATTATACTCAGGAGCTCTGTACATAGTGTATAGTGTACAGGTAATACAGTGATCACCAGTGACATTATACACAGGAGCTCTGTATATAGTGTACAGGTAATACAGTGGTCACCAGTGACATTATACACAGGAGCTCTGTATATAGTGTACAGGTAATACAGTGATCACCAGTGACATTATACACAGGAGCTCTGTATATAGTGTACAGGTAATACAGTGGTCACCAGTGACATACACAGGAGCTCTGTATATAGTGTACAGGTAATACAGTGATCACCAGTGACATTATACACAGGAGCTCTGTATATAGTGTACAGGTAATACAGTGGTCACCAGTGACATTATACACAGGAGCTCTGTATATAGTGTACAGGTAATACAGTGGTCACCAGTGACATTATACACAGGAGCTCTGTATATAGTGTACAGGTAATACAGTGGTCACCAGTGACATTATACACAGGAGCTCTGTATATAGTGTACAGGTAATACAGTGGTCACCAGTGACATTATACACAGGAGCTCTGTATATAGTGTACAGGTAATACAGTGGTCACCAGTGACATTATACACAGGAGCTCTGTGCATAGTGTATAGTGTACAGGTAATACAGTCATCACCAGTGACATTAAAACACAGGAGCTCTGTATATAGTGCACAGGTAATACAGTGGTCACCAGTGACATTATACACAGGAGCTCTGTATATAGTGTACAGGTAATACAGTAGTCACCAGTGACATTATACACAAGAGCTCTGTATATAGTGTACAGGTAATACAGTGGTCACCAGTGACATTATACACAGGAGCTCTGTATATAGTGTACAGGTAATACAGTGGTCACCAGTGACATTATACACAGGAGCTCTGTATATAGTGTACAGGTAATACAGTAGTCACCAGTGACATTATACACAGGAGCTCTGTATATAGTGTATAGTGTACAGGTAATAAAGGGATCACCAGTGACATTATACACAGGAGCTCTGTATATAGTGTCAGTGTACAGGTAATACAGTGATCACCAGTGACATTATACACTGGAGCTCTGTATATAGTGTACAGGTAATACAGTGGTCACCAGTGACATTATACACAGAAGCTCTGTATATAGTGTATACATAATACAGTGATCACCAGTGACATACACAGGAGTTCTGTATATACTATATACACACGTGGTCAGAATTGTTGGTACTCCTCGTTTAATGAAAGAAAAACCCACAATGGTCACAGAAATAACTTGAATCTGACAAAAGTAATAATAAATTAAAAATCTATGAAAATGAACAAATGAAAGTCAGACATTGCTTTTCTGCTTCCACTGAATTTTTAAAAAAATTAAACTCATGAAATAGGCCTGGGCAGAAATGATGGTACCCCTGAAAATAATGTGACAAAAGGAACATGTTAAATCAAGTTGTGTCCACTAATTAGCATCACAGGTGTCTACAATCTTGTAATCAGTCAGTGGGCCTGTATATAGGGCTACAGATACTCACTGTGTTGTTTGGTGACATGGTGTGTACCACACTCAACATGGACCAGAGGAAGCAAAGGAAAGAGTTGTTTCAGGAGATTAGAAAGAAAATTATAGAAAAGCATGTTAAAAGGTAAAGGTTATAAGACCATCTCCAAGCAGCTTGATGTTCCTGTGACTACAGGTGCACATATTATTCAGAAATTTTAAGATCCATGGGACTGTAGCCAACCTCCCTGGACGTGGCCGCAGGAGGAAAATTGATGACAAATCAAAGAGATGGATAATATGAATGGTAACAAAAGAGTCCAGGAAAACTTCTAAAGAGATTAAAAGTGAACTTCAAGCTCAAGGAACATCAGTGTCAGATCGTACTATCCACCGTTGTTTGATCCAAAGTGAACTTCATGTAAGACGACCAAGGAGAACACCATTGTTGAAAAAACAAATAATAAAAAAGCCAGACTGGAATTTGCCAGACTACATGTTGACAAGCCACAAAGCTTCTGGGAGAATATACTATGGACAGATGAGACAAAAATGGAAGTTTTTGTCAAGGCACATCAGCTCTATGTTCACAGACCGAAAAATTAAGCATATCAAGAAAAGAACACTGTCCCTACTGTGAAACATGGGGGAGGCTGTTATGTTCTGGGGCTGCTTTGCTGCATCTGGTACAGGGTGTCTTGAATCTGTGCAGGGTACAATGAAATATCAAGGGATTCTAGAGAGAAATGTGCTGCCCAGTGTCAGAAAGCTTGGTCTCAGTCGCAGGTCATGGGTCTTGCAACAGGATAATGACCCAAAACACACAGCTAAAAACACCCAAGAATGGCTAAGAGGAAAACATTGGACTATTCTGAAGTGGCCTTCTATGAGCCCTGACCTAAATCCTATTGAGCATCTTTGGAAAGAGCTGAAACATGCCGTCTGGAAAAGGCAACCTTCAAACACGAGACAACTGGAGCAGTTTGCTCATGAGGAGTCGGCCAAAATAGCTGTCGAGAGGTGCAGAAGTCTCATTGACAGTTACAGGAATCGTTTGATTGCAGTGATTGCCTCAAAAGGTTGTTCAACAAAATATTAAGTTAAGAAGAACCATCATTTCTGTCCAGGCCTATTTCATAGTTTAATTTTTTTTTAAATTCTGTGGAAGCAGGAAAGCAATGTCTGACTTTCATTTGTTCATTTTCAAAAATTAGTAATTTATCAGATTCAAGTTATTTCTGTGACCATTGTGGGTTTTTCTTTCATTAAACGAGGGGTACCAACAATTTTGACCACGTGTGTAGTGTAAGTGTACATGTAATACACTGACTCACCAGTGATGTCTCTAGGTGAAGTCCTTCATCTTCGCTTTTCTTCTTCATCTGGCACAGACAGCCATCACTTCTTCCAGCCAGGAATCATCTCTGCAGAAAATAACACACAGTTATCAATAACTGATCTCTTCTAGAGAATATTCCCACTTTTCCCCCCGACTTCTACACTACACCAGTTGAAGAAAAAAAGCAACATAGTGCCGTCCTGCACAGTAACAGGACCCCTCTTTTGTCCCATCCCATGGAAAACAATTTCCTAAAAAGTAAATTATATTACAGAAGTAATAATGTAATAATAATAATTGGAATCTAAAGTAATAATGTTCCCCACTGGTCACCATTAATAAAGTATGTTCCTCAATCTGGCTCCCAAACAGTAATTAAGTCCCTTGTCTAGCCAGGCACCCCCATATGTCCCTTCTGGCCCCCATTTGTCTAGTGTGACCCCTCCATATATTTATCCTAGCACACGTGTATCGAGCCTGCCCCCTCCTATATACCCATCCTAGCCCCCCCATGTGGCCAGTCTGCCCCCCCCACATATCCATCCTTGCCTCCATGTTTCCAGCCTGCGCCCCCATATATCCCCCCCATATATCCTCCATGTGTCCAGCCTGCCCTCTACATATCCATCCTGGCCTCCATGTGTCCAGCCTCCCCCCT